>NC_090369.1:334870-396821 GCF_035084215.1 Heptranchias perlo | reverse complement strand
TGCAGAGTCCGGGTGAGGGTGAGGAGCGAGAGGCCGGACGGACGGACGGACGGACGGAGGAGGCAGGCCCGGGCTCGGGCCCCCTGGGACATGGACACCCTGATCCCCGTCATCAACAAACTGCAGGAGATCTTCAGCACGGTGGGAGCGGAGCTGATCCAATTACCCCAAATCATCGTGGTGGGGAGTCAGGTGAGGGAGAGGGAGAGGGAGAGGGATAGAGGGAGGGAGGGAGAGGGATAGAGGGAGGGGGGGAGAGGGTGAGGAGAGGGGGAGAGGGAGGAGAGGGGGAGAGGATGATGGAGAGATGGGGAGAGGATGATGGAGAGATGGGGAGAGAGGGAATGTGAGGGAGAGAGAGGGATAGAGGGTGAGGGAATGAGGGGAAGGGAGGGAATGAGGAGGGGGGGGGTGTGCAGGGCGACCCTGGTATGGGGGGGTTACGGGGTGAGGGTGAGGGGGGTGTTACGGGGTGAGGAGGGGGGGTACGGGGTGAGGAGGGGGGGTACGGGGTGAGGAGGGGGGGTACGGGGTGAGGGGGGTGTTACGGGGTGAGGGGGGGGGGTACGGGGTGAGTGGGGGGTGAGGGGGGTGTTACGGGGTGAGTGGGGGGTACGGGGTGAGTGGGGGGTGAGGGGGGTGTTACGGGGTGAGTGGGGGGTACGGGGTGAGTGGGGGGTGAGGGGGGTGTTACGGGGTGAGTGGGGGGTGAGGGGGGTGTTACGGGGTGAGTGGGGGGTACGGGGTGAGTGGGGGGTGAGGGGGGGGTACGGGGTGAGGGGGGTTGAGGGGGGGTTACGGGGTGAGGGGGGGTTACGGGGTGAGGGGGGGTTACGGGGTGAGGGGGGGTTACGGGGTGAGTGGGGGGTGAGGGGTGAGGGGGGGTTAAGGGGGGGTGGGGGGTGAGGGGGGGTTAAGGGGGGGTGGGGGGTACGGGGTGAGGGGGAGGGGGGGTACGGGGTGAGGGGGGGGGGTGGGGGGTACGGGGTGAGGGTGAGGGGGGGGTACGGGGTGAGGGTGAGGGGGGGTGGGGGGTGAGGGGGGTACGGGGTGAGGGTGAGGGGGGGGTACGGGGTGAGGGGGGGTGGGGGGTGAGGGGGGGTACGGGGTGAGGGTATGGGGGGGGGTGGGGGGGTGAGGGGGTGTACGGGGTGAGGGTATGGGGGGGGTGGGGGGTGAGGGGGGGTTACGGGGTGAGGGGGGTACGGGGTGAGGGGGTACTGCTGTCTGCGACCCCGGGTCCGATCTCAGTAACGTCGATGAGCTGGTGATCTGAGGGTGGAGAGACAGTCTGCCCATTGATGGTTTATAGGTTTAGTGAAATGTCTGCTCATTAACAGAGCAGTGGGAAGAGCTCCGTGTTGGAGAGCATCGTGGGGAGAGACTTTCTTCCCCGAGGAGCTGGCATCGTCACACGGCGACCCTTGATCCTCCAGCTGGTGAACGTGGCGTCTGTGGAAGATCGGAAACGGGCAGCGAGCGGTGACTCTGGTGAGCGAGCTCCCCTCTCGTTAGTTTTGTCTGTATTGTAACTTGTGACCAGTAATGTGCTGACTTGCTCCGAACAATGTGACCAGTAACCGTCAGCTCAAGATCTAATCAGCCTGGAAACCCCTGGCAGCAGAAAGGCAGCAAAACACTGCAACCACTTATCCTGTCACCTGAAGCCTGCCCCTGTTTGCTCTCCCAGTGCCTCCATCAGTCCAGCACGCTGCTGGGCCCTCACCCTCAGCCGAGATTTGCAACACATGGTGGTGGGTTCGAGCCCCACTCCAGAGACTCGAGCCCCATAATCCAGGCCCACGCTCCCGGGGCCGCACTGCCGGAGGGGCCGTGCGGAGGGAGTTTTGCACCATCAGAGGTGCCGTCTTTCTGATGAGACGTTAAACCGAGGCCCCGTCTGCCCCTCTCAGGTGGGTGTAAAAGATCCCACGGCCACTATTGGAAGAAGAGCAGGGGGAGTTCTCCCCGGGGTCCTGGGGCCAATATTTATCCCTCAACCAACATCACTATAAACATGATCTGTTCATTTATCACATTTCTGTTTGTGGGATCTTGCTGTGCGCAGATTGGCTGCCACGTTTCCCACATTATAAGAGTGACCACACTTCACAAAGTACTTGATTGGCTGTGAAGCTTTGGGACGTCCTGAGATGGTGAAAGGTGCTGTAGAAATGGGAGCTATTTCTCTGTCTCTGTCTCTCTCTCTCTCTTATCCTGTTCCAGGGACCCAGGCCCGGCCCCCCTGCCTGGGAATAATGCCACTGTGGTGCGAGGAGCACAGACCTGGTTTGTAAATGTCCCATTTTGTTGGATGGTGATCTCCGTTATTCCGTTGCCAGGTATCCTCGCCGAGGAGTGGGGAACGTTCCTACACTGCAAGAGCAAGGTAATCCTCACATCAGAAATCTCAGTGGGTGAAGAATTCCCGTTCCTGAAGACTGTTTGGGTGTAATTGGGATATTCAGACAGGCTGGACAGTGATCAACGGGAACCCTCCCCCGATCCTGGGGACATGGCCGGGTCCAAACACCCTCCCCCGATCCCGGGGACATGGCCGGGTCCAAACACCCTCCCCCGATCCCGGGGACATGGCCGGGTCCAAACACCCTCCCCCGATCCCGGGGACATGGCCGGGTCCAAACACCCTCCCCCGATCCCGGGGACATGGCCGGGTCCAAACACCCTCCCCCGATCCCGGGGACATGGCCGGGTCCAAACACCCTCCCCCGATCCCGGGGACATGGCCGGGTCCAAACACCCTCCCCCGATCCCGGGGACATGGCCGGGTCCAAACACCCTCCCCCGATCCCGGGGACATGGCCGGGTCCAAACACCCTCCCCCGATCCCGGGGACATGGCCGGGTCCAAACACCCTCCCCCGATCCCGGGGACATGGCCGGGTCCAAACACCCTCCCCCGATCCCGGGGACATGGCCGGGTCCAAACACCCTCCCCCGATCCCGGGGACATGGCCGGGTCCAAACACCCTCCCCCGATCCCGGGGACATGGCCGGGTCCAAACACCCTCCCCCGATCCCGGGGACATGGCCGGGTCCAAACACCCTCCCCACCAGCTGAGAGGGACAGAGAACCCAGCAGTGACTGGGAGCGACCAAGGATGGGGGTCCGCGGGTCTGTGCGGCTGGGGGTTCTGTGGGGCCGGGGGTCCGCGGGTCTGTGCAGTTGGGGGTCCGGGGGTTCTGTGGGGTCAGGGGTTCTGTGGGGCCGGGGGTCCGCGGGTCTGTGCAGCCGGGGGTTGGGGGTCCGGGGGTTCTGTGGGGTCAGGGGTTCTGTGGGGCCGGGGGTCCGCGGGTCTGTGCAGCCGGGGGTTCTGTGGGGTCAGGGGTTCTGTGGGGTCCGGGGGTCCAGGACCTCACTGGGTAACTTGTGTGGAATTTACACTTGCTGATGTGCTTCCACAGATGTTCACGGATTTTGATGATATTCGACAGGAGATTGAGAGTGAGACAGAGCGGATGACTGGCACTAACAAGGTATCAGCAGTAATGGACACGGCCTGTTTCTGCTCCCTGACGCGCCTCTATGTCACAGGATTCATTAACATTAACGTCGCACCAAACATAATGAAAGTGTTTCACACCTAGTGAATTCCTTTGAAGTACAGTGAGTGTTGTAGGGGTGAGTACAGGAGCTGAATATCCCCCCACACAGCAGTGATGAGGGCCACTGCTTCCTCTGTGATTGGTGATGTTGGACGAGGGACGAATATTGGCCCCAGGACACTGGGGGAACTCTCTGTTCTCCTTCCAGCAGAACCACAGGAACAAGCAGACGAGGCCTTGGCTTAGTGTCTCCTTCAGTACAGCGTTATCTGGGACATGTTCCCGTCATAAAACAGCACATCCTTCGATTCACCATGAGTAACCCGCCACTGGTAACTGTGTATAATTGGCCAGAGCTACATCGATAGAGACAGGCATATGAGCGGTCCCATCCCCCCAACCCGGGCAGCCGGGGCGGTGGCCACTTCCACTGGCTGGGGCACTGGCCACGGGTGGCGGGCACTGGCTGGGGCCACCTGGGGCCTGGCACCGGGTGAATCCCTGGTTATTTCACCGTCGTGCGGCTCTGATCACTGGTTTACTGTAGGTGGGGGTCCCTTGACGAGTTGTGCAGCTGTTTCCCAAACTGTAAACCTCGCCACGTTACTGGTTATGCGCCGCTCTGTAGAGCCAGATATGCTGGAGGTACGATTGCTGGTCTCGGCCTCTGAGGACGCCAGTTAGACCCAGGTTTCCCCCCCCCCTCGACCTGGCTAACCTGCTGTGTATTCCCTGCATTTTCTGTCTTTATTTCAGGTTTTCAGCTCCCTCCTTACCTTTCTGGCCACCTGCAGCTTTCTGTTACTGACTCACTTAAAGGAGAAGGTACCTGTGTGCGTCTCCGCACCGGCCCTGGACCCTTTATCGGGCACCTTTTTAAGCTGGTTGGGGAGCTCTGTAACTTGCAGCAGTTAACCATGCTGCCTGTTTCTTTGTTTGAAGGGGATCAGTCCGGAGCCCATTCACCTGAAGATCTTTTCGCCAAGTGTTCTCAACCTGACCCTTGTCGATCTGCCGGGCATCACCAAGGTAACTGCTGTGTTTCACATCTGGAGGTCCGAGTGATTGAGGTGGAACACGGGCCTTGATTCTCCATTACTGCCTGCTGTTAACCTGTAAATATAGTAACTGCTCTATATATTCTACTCAGTCCCCACAGCCACTCCCACGGGCCTTTGGTTCTTCAATCTGTGTAATCATGGCATGTAGGTACTAGGTCAGACTAGAGCTTTACAACAGGCACGGTGACAATCCAGACTAGAGCTTTACAGCAGGCATGGTGACAATCCAGACCAGACCAGAGCTTTACAACAGGCACGGTGACAATCCAGACTAGAGCTTTACAGCAGGCATGGTGACAATCCAGACCAGACCAGAGCTTTACAACAGGCACGGTGACAATCCAGACTAGACCAGACCAGAGCTTCACAACAGGCACAGTGACAATCCAGACCAGACCAGAGCTTTACAACAGGCACGGTGACAATCCAGACCAGACCAGACCAGAGCTTTACAACAGGCACAGTGACAATCCAGACTAGAGCTTTACAACAGGCACAGTGACAATCCAGACCAGACCAGAGCTTTATAACAGGCACGGTGACAATCCAGGACAGACCAGACCAGAGCTTTATAACAGGCACAGTGACAATCCAGGCCAGACCAGAGCTTTACAACAGGCACAGTGACAATCCAGGCCAGACCAGACCAGAGCTTTACAACAGGCACAGTGACAATCCAGACCAGACCAGAGCTTTACAACAGGCACGGTGACAATCCAGACGAGACCAGACCAGAGCTTTACAATAGGCACGGTGACAATCCAGGCCAGACCAGACCAGAGCTTTACAATAGGCACGGTGACAATCCAGGCCAGACCAGAGCTTTACAATAGGCACGGTGACAATCCAAGCCAGGCCTGACCAGAGCTTTACAACAGGCACGGTGACAATCCAGACCAGACCAGACCAGAGCTTTACAACAGGCATGGTGACAATCCAGGCCAGACCAGAGCTTTACAACAGGCACAGTGACAATCCAGACCAGACCAGAGCTTTATAACAGGCACGGTGACAATCCAGACCAGACCAGAGCTTTACAACAGGCACGGTGACAATCCAGACCAGACCAGAGCTTTACAACAGGCACGGTGACAATCCAGGCCAGACCAGACCAGAGCTTTACAACAGGCATGGTGACAATCCAAGCCAGGCCTGACCAGAGCTTTACAACAGGCACAGTGACAATCCAGACTAGACCAGACCAGAGCTTTACAACAGGCACGGTGACAATCCAAGCCAGGCCTGACCAGAGCTTTACAACAGGCACAGTGACAATCCAGGCCAGACCAGACCAGAGCTTTACAACAGGCACGGTGACAATCCAGACCAGACCAGACCAGGGCTTTACAACAGGCAGGGTGACAATCCAAGCCAGACTGCTGGGTGAAAGCCACAAGGCGCCCATGTCAAATGCATTTGGAGCCAATTTCAAGCCAGGTCCCAGTAGGCAAGACCAAGAGGGTAAAACTGGCCGAGTCTGTTGGTAATCATCGTTCACTCAGAGAGTCACGTTACAGGACAGTGTAGAGGGAGCTTTACTCTGTATCTAACCCAGTACCTGCCCTGGGAGTGTTTGATGGGACAGTGTAGAGGGAGCTTTACTCTGTATCTAACCCTGTACCTGCCCTGGGAGTGTTTGATGGGACAGTGTAGAGGGAGCTTTACTCTGTATCTAACCTGCCCTGGGAGTGTGTGATGGGACAGTGTAGAGGGAGCTTTACTCTGTATCTAACCCGCCCTGTACCTGCCCTGGGAGTGTTTGATGGGACAGTGTAGAGGGAGCTTTACTCTGTATCTAACCCTGTACCTGCCCTGGGAGTGTTTGATGGGACAGTGTAGAGGGAGCTTTACTCTGTATCTAACCCGTGCTGTACCTGCCGTGGGAGTGTTTGATGGGACAGTGTAGAGGGAGCTTTACTCTGTATCTAACCCTGTACCTGCACCTGGGAGTGTTTGATGGGACAGTGTAGAGGGAGCTTTACTCTGTATCTAACCCTGTACCTGCCCTGGGAGTGTTTGATGGGACAGTGTAGAGGGAGCTTTACTCTATCTCACCCTGTACCTGCCCTGGGAGTGTTTGGGACAGTGTAGAGGGAGCTTTACTCTATCTCGCCCTGGGAGTGTTTGGGACAGTGTAGAGGGAGCTTTACTCTGTATCTAACCCTGTACCTGCCCTGGGAGTGTTTGATGGGACAGTGTAGAGGGAGCTTTACTCTATCTCACCCTGTACCTGCCCTGGGAGTGTTTGGGACAGTGTATACTGTCTCCCCAGCACTAACACCCCTCTCCTGAATGTGAAGATAATTGAGGAAAAGTAAGCCTTTGAGTGAGTAATGTTGGTTTGTGTTCTGTTCCAGGTTCCAGTCGGAGATCAGCCCCCTGATATTGAGCAGCAGATCCGTGAAATGCTGGCAACGTACATCAGTAACCCCAACTCCCTCATACTGGCAGTGACAGCAGCAAACACAGACATGGCCACCTCAGAGTCTCTTAAACTGGCCCGCGACGTGGACCCAGATGGTAAGCAGTTAAAATCAGCCGGACGTGTTGTGTGTGGCCTGACCCGGCGCACGAGGCAAATCCCCTGGCACTGAGCTCCAGGAGAGCTTCAGGGTCCATCCCATCTGGAGCTTTTTCCTGTCTCTAGCCTGGATGGTGTGGTAAGGGGCTCACAGTGGGCTTCAGGGTCCATCCCATCTGGAGCTGTTTCCTGTCTCTAGCCTGGATGGTGTGGTAAGGGGCTCACAGTGGGCTTCAGGGTCCATCCCATCTGGAGCTGTTTCCTGTCCCGAGCCTGGATGGTGTGGTAAGGGGCTCACAGTGGGTTTCAGGGTCCATCCCATCTGGAGCTGTTTCCTGTCCCGAGCCTGGATGGTGTGGTAAGGGGCTCACAGTGGGCTTCAGGGTCCATCCCATCTGGAGCTGTTTCCTGTCCCGAGCCTGGATGGTGTGGTAAGGGGCTCACAGTGGGTTTCAGGGTCCATCCCATCTGGAGCTGTTTCCTGTCCCGAGCCTGGATGGTGTGGTAAGGGGCTCACAGTGGGCTTCAGGGTCCATCCCATCTGGAGCTGTTTCCTGTCCCGAGCCTGGATGGTGTGGTAAGGGGCTCACAGTGGGCTTCAGGGTCCATCCCATCTGGAGCTGTTTCCTGTCTCTAGCCTGGATGGTGTGGTAAGGGGCTCACAGTGGGCTTCAGGGTCCATCCCATCTGGAGCTGTTTCCTGTCCCGAGCCTGGATGGTGTGGTAAGGGGCTCACAGTGGGTTTCAGGGTCCATCCCATCTGGAGCTGTTTCCTGTCCCTAGCCTGGATGGTGTGGTATGGGGCTCACAGTGGGTTTCAGAGGCCTTGAGGAGGGGGAGGGTGAAATCAGCCCGGGTTCCCACTGCCGATCACTCCCGGTGGCCCCGGCTGGAATGCCTGTGTGTCTGTGGACATCATAGAAAGTTACGGCACAGAAGGAGGCCGTTCAGCCCATCGTATCCATGCCGGCCGATAAAGAGCCCCCCAGCCTAATCCCCCTTTCCAGCACTTGCTCCGTAGCCCTGTAGGTTTCGGCTCTTCAGGGGCACATCCAGGTATTTTTTAAATGTGATGAGGGTTTCTGCCTCTCCCACCCTCTCAGGCAGTGAGTTCCAGACCCCCACCACCCTCTGGGTGAAAACATTTCTCCTCAACTCCCCTCTAATCCTTCTACCAATCACTTTAAATCTAGGTCCCCTGGTCACTGACCCCTCTGCTAAGGGAAATAGGTCCTCCCTATCCACTCTATCTCGGTCCCTCATAATTTTATACCTCAATTAAATCTCCCCTCAGCCTCCTCTGTTCCAATGAAAACGACCCCAGCCTATCCAATCTTTCCTCATAGCTAAAATTCTCCAGCCCTGGCCACATCCTCGTAAATCTCCTCTGCACCCTCTCCAGTGCAATCACATCCTTCCTGTAATGTGGTGACCAGAACTGTACACAGTACTCAAGCTGTGGCCTAACTAGTGTTTTATACAGTTCCAGCATAACATCCCTGCTCTTATATTCTGTGCCTCGGCTAATAAAGGAAAGTATCCCGTTTGCCTTTTTAACCACCTTATCTACCTGTCCTGCTACCTTCAGGGATCTGTGGACATGCACTCCAAGGTCCCTCACTTCCTCTACACCTCTCAGTATCCTCCTATTTATTGTGTACTCCCTTGCCTTGTTTGCTCTCCCCAAATACATTACCTCACACTTCTCCGGATTGAATTCCATTTACCACTTTTCTGCCCATCTGACCAGTCCATTGATATCTTCCTGCAGTCTACAGCTTTCCTGCTCACTATCAACCACACGGCCAATTTTAGCATCATCTGCAAACATCTTGATCATGTCCCCCACATTCAAGTCCAAATCATTAATACATACCACAAAAACCAAGGGACCTCGTACTGAGCCCTGCGGAACCCCACTGGAAACAGCCTTCCAGTCCCAAAAACACCCGTCAACCATTACCCTTTGCTTCCTGCCACTGAGCCAATTCTGGATCAGATTGGGTGAGAACATGAACAGTACAGGCTCGTACAGTAACAGTGTTAACTTGGAGGGGGGAGGGTCCCATGCCATCGTGGGGGGGGGGGCCCCCACCCCTTCAGGAGACAGTATATTGAATATAGAGTACAGCTGAGACCCAATAACTGGGCACAGAGCAGACTGAAACCCGGTGGGGTGTGGGGTGCGGTGGTGTTTATTGTGAGGTACGGTGTGGAGGGGTGGGCTGCAGTCTCCCCCCCCCCCCCCCCCCAGTGCGTGACGTTGGGTTTATGTTCACTCCTCAGGCCGTCGGACTCTGGCTGTAATCACCAAGCTGGACCTGATGGACGCTGGCACTGACGCAATGGATGTCCTGATGGGTCGAGTTATTCCTGTCAAACTAGGCATCATTGGAGTGGTGAACAGGTGAGGAGACCATGGGCCTGCTCGGGTTAGTGGGAAGCTGATGGTGGGAGATGTGAGAATGGGATTGTGGTAAATCACGGGCTCAGACTGTGCTTGGATGAGATCCCACCTCGAGAACCTGCCGATCTTTGAGTACGATCATACAAGGAAACTGATTGTGAATTGTTTCCAGCCAGACTTACTGCGACATGAAGCACCCTGGACTCTCCACTGGCCTCTTCTACAAGACTTGATTGGACGCATCACATAGAATTACATCGAGTTCACAGCACAGAAACAGGCCATTCAGCCCAACAGGTCCATGCTGGTGTTCATGCTCCACACAAGCCTCCTCCCTCCCTACTTCATCTCACCTGATGAGCATATCCTTCCTATCTGCTCTGGTGTCTCAGTTATTGTCCCACACTGTCCATCTCTCTCCCCCTCAGTGCCCAGTTATTGTCCCACACTGTCCATCTCTCTCCCCCTCAGTGCCCCAGTTATTGTCCCACACTGTCCATCTCTCTCCCCCTCAGTGCCCCAGTTATTGTCCCACACTGTCCATCTCTCTCCCTCAGTGCCCCAGTTATTGTCCCACACTGTCCATCTCTCTCCCCCTCAGTGCCCCAGTTACTGTCCCACACTGTCCATCTCTCTCCCCCTCAGTGCCCCAGTTATTGTCCCACACTGTCCATCTCTCCCCCTCAGTGCCCCAGTTATTGTCCCACACTGTCCATCTCTCTCCCTCAGTGCCCAGTTATTGTCCCACACTGTCCATCTCTCTCCCTCAGTGCCCAGTTATTGTCCCACACTGTCCATCTCTCCCCCTCAGTGCCCCAGTTATTGTCCCACACTGTCCATCTCTCCCCCTCAGTGCCCCAGTTATTGTCCCACACTGTCCATCTCTCTCCCTCAGTGCCCAGTTATTGTCCCACACTGTCCATCTCTCTCCCCCTCAGTGCCCAGTTACTGTCCCACACTGTCCATCTCTCTCCCTCAGTGCCCCAGTTACTGTCCCACACTGTCCATCTCTCTCCCTCAGTGCCCAGTTATTGTCCCACACTGTCCATCTCTCTCCCTCAGTGCCCAGTTATTGTCCCACACTGTCCATCTCTCTCCCTCAGTGCCCAGTTATTGTCCCACACTGTCCATCTCTCTCCCTCAGTGCCCCAGTTATTGTCCCACACTGTCCATCTCTCTCCCTCAGTGCCCCAGTTATTGTCCCACACTGTCCATCTCTCCCCCTCAGTGCCCAGTTATTGTCCCACACTGTCCATCTCTCTCCCTCAGTGCCCAGTTATTGTCCCACACTGTCCATCTCTCTCCCTCAGTGCCCCAGTTATTGTCCCACACTGTCCATCTCTCTCCCTCAGTGCCCAGTTATTGTCCCACACTGTCCATCTCTCTCCCTCAGTGCCCAGTTATTGTCCCACACTGTCCATCTCTCTCCCTCAGTGCCCAGTTATTGTCCCACACTGTCCATCTCTCTCCCTCAGTGCCCCAGTTATTGTCCCACACTGTCCATCTCTCCCCCTCAGTGCCCCAGTTATTGTCCCACACTGTCCATCTCTCTCCCCCCTCAGTGCCCAGTTATTGTCCCACACTGTCCATCTCTCTCCCCCTCAGTGCCCCAGTTACTGTCCCACACTGTCCATCTCTCTCCCCCTCAGTGCCCCAGTTATTGTCCCACACTGTCCATCTCTCTCCCTCAGTGCCCCAGTTATTGTCCCACACTGTCCATCTCTCCCCCTCAGTGCCCAGTTATTGTCCCACACTGTCCATCTCTCTCCCCCCTCAGTGCCCAGTTATTGTCCCACACTGTCCATCTCTCTCCCTCAGTGCCCCAGTTATTGTCCCACACTGTCCATCTCTCTCCCCCTCAGTGCCCCAGTTACTGTCCCACACTGTCCATCTCTGTCCCCCTCAGTGCCCAGTTATTGTCCCACACTGTCCATCTCTCTCCCCCTCAGTGCCCAGTTACTGTCCCACACTGTCCATCTCTCTCCCTCAGTGCCCCAGTTACTGTCCCACACTGTCCATCTCTCCCCCTCAGTGCCCCAGTTATTGTCCCACACTGTCCATCTCTCTCCCCCTCAGTGCCCAGTTATTGTCCCACACTGTCCATCTCTCTCCCCCTCAGTGCCCCAGTTACTGTCCCACACTGTCCATCTCTCTCCCCCTCAGTGCCCCAGTTACTGTCCCACACTGTCCATCTCTCTCCCCCTCAGTGCCCAGTTATTGTCCCACACTGTCCATCTCTCTCCCTCAGTGCCCCATTTACTGTCCCACACTGTCCATCTCTCTCCCTCAGTGCCCCAGTTATTGTCCCACACTGTCCATCTCTCTCTCCCTCAGTGCCCCAGTTATTGTCCCACACTGTCCATCTCTCTCTCCCTCAGTGCCCCAGTTATTGTCCCACACTGTCCATCTCTCCCCCTCAGTGCCCCAGTTATTGTCCCACACTGTCCATCTCTCTCCCTCAGTGCCCCAGTTATTGTCCCACACTGTCCATCTCTCCCCCTCAGTGCCCCAGTTATTGTCCCACACTGTCCATCTCTCTCCCTCAGTGCCCCAGTTATTGTCCCACACTGTCCATCTCTCTCTCCCTCAGTGCCCCAGTTATTGTCCCACACTGTCCATCTCTCTCCCCCTCAGTGCCCCAGTTACTGTCCCACACTGTCCATCTCTCTCCCCCTCAGTGCCCCAGTTACTGTCCCACACTGTCCATCTCTCTCCCTCAGTGCCCAGTTACTGTCCCACACTGTCCATCTCTCCCCCTCAGTGCCCCAGTTATTGTCCCACACTGTCCATCTCTCCCCCTCAGTGCCCCAGTTATTGTCCCACACTGTCCATCTCTCTCCCCCCTCAGTGCCCCAGTTACTGTCCCACACTGTCCATCTCTCTCCCTCAGTGCCCAGTTATTGTCCCACACTGTCCATCTCTCTCCCCCCTCAGTGCCCCAGTTATTGTCCCACACTGTCCATCTCTCCCCCTCAGTGCCCAGTTACTGTCCCACACTGTCCATCTCTCTCCCTCAGTGCCCCAGTTATTGTCCCACACTGTCCATCTCTCTCCCTCAGTGCCCAGTTATTGTCCCACACTGTCCATCTCTCCCCCTCAGTGCCCAGTTATTGTCCCACACTGTCCATCTCTCTCCCCCTCAGTGCCCCAGTTATTGTCCCACACTGTCCATCTCTTCCCCCTCAGTGCCCCAGTTATTGTCCCACACTGTCCATCTCTCTCCCCCCTCAGTGCCCCAGTTACTGTCCCACACTGTCCATCTCTCCCCCTCAGTGCCCAGTTACTGTCCCACACTGTCCATCTCTCTCCCTCAGTGCCCCAGTTATTGTCCCACACTGTCCATCTCTCCCCCTCAGTGCCCCAGTTATTGTCCCACACTGTCCATCTCTCTCCCCCTCAGTGCCCCAGTTATTGTCCCACACTGTCCATCTCTCCCCCTCAGTGCCCAGTTACTGTCCCACACTGTCCATCTCTCTCCCTCAGTGCCCAGTTATTGTCCCACACTGTCCATCTCTCCCCCTCAGTGCCCAGTTATTGTCCCACACTGTCCATCTCTCTCCCTCAGTGCCCCAGTTATTGTCCCACACTGTCCATCTCTCCCCCTCAGTGCCCAGTTATTGTCCCACACTGTCCATCTCTCTCCCTCAGTGCCCAGTTATTGTCCCACACTGTCCATCTCTCCCCCTCAGTGCCCAGTTATTGTCCCACACTGTCCATCTCTCCCCCTCAGTGCCCCAGTTACTGTCCCACACTGTCCATCTCTCTCCCCCTCAGTGCCCCAGTTATTGTCCCACACTGTCCATCTCTCTCCCTCAGTGCCCCAGTTATTGTCCCACACTGTCCATCTCTCTCCCCCTCAGTGCCCCAGTTATTGTCCCACACTGTCCATCTCTCTCCCTCAGTGCCCCAGTTATTGTCCCACACTGTCCATCTCTCTCCCCCTCAGTGCCCAGTTACTGTCCCACACTGTCCATCTCTGTCCCCCTCAGTGCCCAGTTATTGTCCCACACTGTCCATCTCTCTCCCCCTCAGTGCCCAGTTACTGTCCCACACTGTCCATCTCTCTCCCTCAGTGCCCCAGTTACTGTCCCACACTGTCCATCTCTCTCCCTCAGTGCCCCAGTTATTGTCCCACACTGTCCATCTCTCCCCCTCAGTGCCCCAGTTACTGTCCCACACTGTCCATCTCTCTCCCTCAGTGCCCCAGTTACTGTCCCACACTGTCCATCTCTCTCCCTCAGTGCCCAGTTATTGTCCCACACTGTCCATCTCTCTCCCTCAGTGCCCCAGTTATTGTCCCACACTGTCCATCTCTCTCCCCCTCAGTGCCCAGTTATTGTCCCACACTGTCCATCTCTCTCCCCCTCAGTGCCCCAGTTACTGTCCCACACTGTCCATCTCTCTCCCCCTCAGTGCCCAGTTATTGTCCCACACTGTCCATCTCTCTCCCCCTCAGTGCCCCAGTTACTGTCCCACACTGTCCATCTCTCTCCCTCAGTGCCCCAGTTACTGTCCCACACTGTCCATCTCTCTCCCCCTCAGTGCCCCAGTTATTGTCCCACACTGTCCATCTCTCCCCCTCAGTGCCCCAGTTATTGTCCCACACTGTCCATCTCTCTCCCCCTCAGTGCCCCAGTTATTGTCCCACACTGTCCATCTCTCCCCCTCAGTGCCCCAGTTACTGTCCCACACTGTCCATCTCTCTCCCCCTCAGTGCCCAGTTACTGTCCCACACTGTCCATCTCTCTCCCTCAGTGCCCCAGTTACTGTCCCACACTGTCCATCTCTCTCCCCCCTCAGTGCCCCAGTTATTGTCCCACACTGTCCATCTCTCCCCCTCAGTGCCCCAGTTATTGTCCCACACTGTCCATCTCTCTCCCCCTCAGTGCCCAGTTATTGTCCCACACTGTCCATCTCTCTCCCCCTCAGTGCCCAGTTATTGTCCCACACTGTCCATCTCTCTCCCCCTCAGTGCCCCAGTTACTGTCCCACACTGTCCATCTCTCTCCCCCTCAGTGCCCCAGTTACTGTCCCACACTGTCCATCTCTCTCCCCCTCAGTGCCCAGTTACTGTCCCACACTGTCCATCTCTCTCCCTCAGTGCCCCAGTTACTGTCCCACACTGTCCATCTCTCTCCCTCAGTGCCCCAGTTACTGTCCCACACTGTCCATCTCTCTCCCCCTCAGTGCCCCAGTTATTGTCCCACACTGTCCATCTCTCTCCCCCCTCAGTGCCCCAGTTATTGTCCCACACTGTCCATCTCTCTCCCCCCTCAGTGCCCAGTTATTGTCCCACACTGTCCATCTCTCTCCCCCTCAGTGCCCCAGTTATTGTCCCACACTGTCCATCTCTCTCCCTCAGTGCCCCAGTTATTGTCCCACACTGTCCATCTCTCCCCCTCAGTGCCCAGTTATTGTCCCACACTGTCCATCTCTCCCCCTCAGTGCCCCAGTTATTGTCCCACACTGTCCATCTCTCCCCCTCAGTGCCCAGTTATTGTCCCACACTGTCCATCTCTCTCCCTCAGTGCCCCAGTTATTGTCCCACACTGTCCATCTCTCCCCCTCAGTGCCCCAGTTATTGTCCCACACTGTCCATCTCTCCCCCTCAGTGCCCAGTTATTGTCCCACACTGTCCATCTCTCTCCCTCAGTGCCCCAGTTATTGTCCCACACTGTCCATCTCTCCCCCTCAGTGCCCAGTTATTGTCCCACACTGTCCATCTCTCCCCCTCAGTGCCCCAGTTATTGTCCCACACTGTCCATCTCTCTCCCCCTCAGTGCCCCAGTTATTGTCCCACACTGTCCATCTCTCTCCCCCTCAGTGCCCCAGTTATTGTCCCACACTGTCCATCTCTCTCCCCCTCAGTGCCCCAGTTATTGTCCCACACTGTCCATCTCTCCCTCAGTGCCCCAGTTATTGTCCCACACTGTCCATCTCTCTCTCCCTCAGTGCCCAGTTACTGTCCCACACTGTCCATCTCTCTCTCCCTCAGTGCCCCAGTTATTGTCCCACACTGTCCATCTCTCTCCCCCTCAGTGCCCCAGTTATTGTCCCACACTGTCCATCTCTCTCCCTCAGTGCCCCAGTTATTGTCCCACACTGTCCATCTCTCTCCCTCAGTGCCCCAGTTATTGTCCCACACTGTCCATCTCTCTCCCTCAGTGCCCCAGTTATTGTCCCACACTGTCCATCTCTCTCCCCCCTCAGTGCCCCAGTTACTGTCCCACACTGTCCATCTCTTCCTCGCAGCAGCAGCGGGGGCTTCCGTCACAGCAGCAGCAGGGTGGGTGGGGGTTGTCTGGAGGTCTGTGTCTGTCTGTCTGAGACTGTAATTCACCTTATCTGCCTTCCCCCTTGCAGGAGTCAGCACGATATAAATGTGAACAAGAATATCACTGATGCGATCCAGGACGAACAGTCCTTCCTGCAGAAAAAGTATCCGTCACTCGCAAACCGCCATGGGACCAAATATTTATCCAAGACACTGAACAGGTAAGGGGACCCAGACTGAACCCCTGTTTATATCGAGGCGAATCCCTCCCTTAAATCGAGTCTCATTGCACCATCTCTTACTTAATTTCTTTCTTTCCCAGGACACGTGGAATTCCACACCTTATTATATTTCCCATTAACTTTCCCCATTATAAGTCCCTCTGTCCACGTTTATATTAGCGACTGCCCATGTAAACATTTCACACTGTAATTACATGGAGGTGCTGCAGTGCCACCACTGGCCACAGAGTGTAATTGCAGTGTGACATGTTTACATAGGCAGTCTCTGTGATAGATCTGGACAGAGGGGATTTATTAAAAACAAGGACAGATTGTATCGCGGGCTGAATTACATCTGTGAACCTGGTCTAATTATTCCCACCTTAATCCGACCACAGCTGGAGCAACACTGGGAGATGGACTCCGTATTCAGTACGCTGATTTAGCTGTAGTGCTGTGATTCTTTGAACATGTGGAGGCTCAGGAGAGGTCCAGCAGCAGTTTGTTCTCCTGGGCTGGCCTGTAAGACCCTGATATCTACAAAAAGGGCTGTAAAACCCCAACATGGAACATTGTGCATCATCGGAGTGGGAGCAGAGCCTCTCGTGTCAGTACTCATCTGCATTGTTTGGTCTCAGTATGCACTCGGAGTGAGCAGCAGAGTAGGTGTTGGTGTCCAGGTTACGTTATCCAGGGGTGAACCGTTGGGATCGGCAGTGAGATGCATCGTATAGTTGTGGTTCCTTCTTCTCCGCAGATTACTGATGCACCATATCCGAGACTGCCTCCCAGAGCTAAAAACCCGGGTTAATGTGCTGACTGCGCAGTACCAGTCCATGCTGAACAGTTACGGACATCCCATTGAAGACCACAACTCAACTCTGCTCCAGATAATCACCAAGTTTGCCACTGAATATTGCAACACCATTGAGGGGACTGCGAGAAACATCGAGACCTCAGAACTGTAAGTCACCACATGGGGAAGGGGAGTAACAGCGTGTGTCTAGGGATGTACCTGCGTCCTTCTGGCTCTGTGTCCTGCAGTCCCACAGCCGTTGGAGGGAGCTCTGAGCTGTGTTTGTTAAATTGGTAAGTGGTCTAATGTGTGGCCCTTGATTTCCAGATGTGGGGGTGCCCGGATTTGTTACATTTTCCACGAGACCTTTGGGCGCACTCTGGAATCCATCGACCCCCTTACAGGACTGACGACACTGGACGTACTCACCGCCATCCGGAATGCCACGGTAATGGGCAGGGGTCACCGGTTACAGACTGCTGGGCCTTTCCCAAACAATTCCAGCAACTCGCAGGGTGCTGGAGATTGCAAGTCCCCTGTCTGCAAGGACAGGGCTGTCTTGAGAAGGGGTCAGTATCGCCCACTGGCCCGTCTCTCGGACACCGAGTCTCTGGATTGTCCTGGGATCGGGCTGTGCTTGGCTATTACAGGCTGGGTGTAGAGACAAGATCAGAGAATGCTGACATCACCCAGCACAGCAGGCAGGCAGCCCCAGTATCCGGGGAGGCTCATCACCCTCTTGTCAGAATGCAGCACACCGTTGTAGTTTCAGTCAACAGCACAAGAGGGCACTCAGTTACAGGCTGCTGCGTTTTATTCGCAGTCTGTGTGTGTCACTGTTAGCGGGCGCTGTCGGGGGGTGCGCGGGGCGGGCGCTGTCGGGGGTGGGGGTGCGGGGACGGGCGCTGTCGGGGGGGTGCGGGGCGGGCGCTGTCGGGGGGTGCGGGGCGGGCGCTGTCGGGGGGGGTGCGGGGCGGGGCGCTGTCGGGGGGGTGCGGGGCGGGCGCTGTCGGGGGGGTGCGGGGCGGGCGCTGTCGGGGGGGTGCGGGGCGGGCGCTGTCGGGGGGTGCGGGGCGGGGCGCTGTCGGGGGGTGCGGGCGGGCGCTGTCGGGGGGTGCGGGGCGGGCGCTGTCGGGGGGGGGGGGTGCGGGGCGGGCGCTGTCGGGGGGTGCGGGGCGGGGCGCTGTCGGGGGGTGCGGGGCGCTGTCGGGGGGTGCGGGGCGGGGGGGTGCGGGGCGGGCGCTGTCGGGGGGTGCGGGCGGGGGGTGCGGGGCGGGCGCTGTCGGGGGGTGCGGGGCGGGGGGTGCGGGGCGGGCGCTGTCGGGGGGGTGCGGGGCGGGCGCTGTCGGGGGGGGTGCGGGGCGGGCGCTGTCGGGGGGGGTGCGGGGCGGGCGCTGTCGGGGGGGGTGCGGGGCGGGCGCTGTCGGGGGGGTGCGGGGCGGGCGCTGTCGGGGGGGTGCGGGGCGGGCGCTGTCGGGGGGGTGCGGGGCGGGCGCTGTCGGGGGGGTGCGGGGCGGGCGCTGTCGGGGGGGTGCGGGGCGGGCGCTGTCGGGGGGGGTGCGGGGCGGGGCGCTGTCGGGGGGGGTGCGGGCGGGCGCTGTCGGGGGGTGCGGGGGCGGGCGCTGTCGGGGGGGTGCGGGGCGGGGCGCTGTCGGGGGGGTGCGGGGCGGGCGCTGTCGGGGGGGTGCGGGGCGGGCGCTGTCGGGGGGGTGCGGGGCGGGCGCTGTCGGGGGGGGTGCGGGGCGGGCGCTGTCGGGGGGGGTGCGGGGGCGGGGCGCTGTCGGGGGGGGTGCGGGGCGGGCGCTGTCGGGGGGGGTGCGGTGGCGGGCGCTGTCGGGGGGTGCGGGCGGGGCGCTGTCGGGGGGGTGCGGGGCGGGCGCTGTCGGGGGGGGTGCGGGGCGGGCGCTGTCGGGGGGGTGCGGGGCGGGGCGCTGTCGGGGGGGTGCGGGGCGGGCGCTGTCGGGGGGGGTGCGGGGCGGGCGCTGTCGGGGGGGTGCGGGGCGGGGCGCTGTCGGGGGGGTGCGGGGCGGGCGCTGTCGGGGGGGTGCGGGGCGGGCGCTGTCGGGGGGTGCGGGGCGGGCGCTGTCGGGGGGGTGCGGGGCGGGCGCTGTCGGGGGGGTGCGGGGCGGGCGCTGTCGGGGGGGTGCGGGGCGGGCGCTGTCGGGGGGGTGCGGGGCGGGCGCTGTCGGGGGGGTGCGGGGCGGGGCGCTGTCGGGGGGGGGTGCGGGGGGCGGGCGCTGTCGGGGGGTGTGCGGGGCGGGCGCTGTCGGGGGGTGTGCGGGGCGGGCGCTGTCGGGGGGTGTGCGGGGGCGGGGCGCTGTCGGGGGGTGTGCGGGGCGGGGGCGCTGTCTTGGGGCGGGGGTGCCGGGCGGGCGCTGTCTTGGGGCGGGGGTGCCCGGGCGGGGCGCTGTCTTGGGGCGGGGGGGTGCCGGGGCGGCGGTGGGCGGGCGCTGTCTTGGGGCGGGGGTGCCGGGCGGGCGCTGTCGGGGGGCGCGGGGCGGGGCGCTGTCGGGGGGCGCGGGGCGGGCGCTGTCGGGTGGGCGCGGGGCGCTGTCGGGGGGGCGCCGGGCGCTGTCGGGGGGCGCCGGGCGCTGTCGGGGGGCGCCGGGCGCTGTCTTGGGGCGGGGGTGCCGGGCGGGCGCTGTCTTGGGGCGGGGGTGCCGGGGCGCTGTCTTGGGGCGGGGGGCGCGGGGCGGGCGCTGTCGGGGGGCGCGGGGCGGGCGCTGTCGGGGGGGCGCCGGGCGCTGTCGGGGGGGCGCTGTCTTGGGGCGGGGGTGCCGGGCGGGCGCTGTCTTGGGGCGGGGGGTGCCGGGCGGGCGCTGTCTTGGGGCGGGGTGCCGGGCGGGCGCTGTCCCGTTCAAATCAAGGAACCAGCTTGAACATTTTCAGAGCAGGAAACTGAAAGTGAGAGAGTTGGTTTGCGTTTGCTGGGAGTTGTCGGGACTGAGTTGGTAGATGGAGTCGGAAGGGGAGGACAGTGGGTGATATTTCCAGATTATTTACACCGGTAGCTCTGTTCCCAGAGTTACAATCTTGAATATTTTCTGCTACTCTGGTTAAGTTGCGGGGTTTTTTATTGTAAATATAAAACAATATCTGAGTATGAAATACATTCACTCGATATTTTCAACGTTAAAACGAGATTTGTCACCAAGTGTTAGCATTTCCAAATACTGGAGTGAAACTTCATGGAGGCACAGGATGAGCCCGGTAGCGAGAGGCGATACCGGCCAGGGTTAGCTGTTTGTTTTCCTGGCACGTTAAAGAAAGGTTATCTGGGTCTCAACCAGGCTCGATACCCTCGAAGGTATCAGGTAATGAGAGTCGCCTGTGAGACTGATCTAAGATACAACAGTGGAAATAATCTAGGGTAAGAATGGTAGGAAAAGCAGCAATGCTGCGTGAGCGGACCGAGGGGGGAGGGGCGGACCGAGGGGGAGGGGCGGACCGAGGGGAGGGGGCGTCCGGGGGGGAGGGGCGGACCGAGGGGGGGAGGGGCGGACCGAGGGGGGGAGGGGGCGGACCGAGGGGGGGGAGGGGCGGACCGAGGGGGGGGAGGGGCGGACCGAGGGGGGGGAGGGGCGGACCGAGGGGGGGGAGGGGCGGACCGAGGGGGGGGGAGGGGCGGACCGAGGGGGGGGAGGGGGCGGACCGAGGGGGGGGAGGGGCGGACCGAGGGACAGACAGGCGGCCCCGTGGCCCAGCTCCTCCCACCCTCGAGCTTTGGGTGCTATCTCCTTACTCTGTTTGAATTCCCTGCCCCCCAGTTCTTATCTAATGTGCTGATTATTCTGATCACAGGGTCCACGGCCGGCACTCTTTGTTCCAGAAGTTTCTTTTGAACTTTTGGTGAAGCGCCAGATCAAGCGTCTGGAGGAGCCAGGCTTGCGGTGTGTGGAGCTCGTGCATGAGGAGCTCCAGAGAATCATACAGCACTGCTCAACGTACAATACACAGGTAACGGGGCGCCGGGCGGGTAACGGGGCGCCGGGCGGGTAACGGGGCGCCGGGCGGGTAACGGGGCGCCGGGCGGGTAACGGGGCGCCGGGCGGGTAACGGGGCGCCGGGCACCACGCGGGTAACGGGGCGCCGGGCGGGTAACGGGGCGCCGGGCGGGTAACGGGGCGCCGGGCGGGTAACGGGGCGCCGGGCGGGTAACGGGGCGCCGGGCCCCACGCGGGTAACGGGGCGCCGGGCCCCACGCGGGTAACGGGGCGCCGGGCGGGTAACGGGGCGCCGGGCGGGTAACGGGGCGCCGGGCGGGTAACGGGGCGCCGGGCGGGTAACGGGGCGCCGGGCGGGTAACGGGGCGCCGGGCACCACGCGGGTAACGGGGCGACGGGCGGGTAACGGGGCGACGGGCGGGTAGCCGGGCGCCGTATGGAACACCGCTAACTTGAGTCAGTCGGGTGACTGGGCATTAGTCACTGACCCATGGTTCAGGGGGGGAGTCAGTCGGGTCACTCACTTGTGGTTCTTTCGAATTCTCCGGTCACAGTTTAGTGCCGTGCCCTGCGGTGCGCTGGCACGGTGCGATGCCCCCGTGCGCTGCGCTGTGCCCGCCTGGCCGCGGTATAAAGTCAGAGTCTGAATTTGCGTCTGTCTGTCCTCTCCTCTCCTCTCCCCACCCCCTGCAGGAACTGTTGCGTTTTCCGAAGTTGCATGATGCGATTGTGGAAGTTGTGACCGGCCTTCTCCGCAAGAGACTGCCTGTGACCAATGAAATGGTAAATAATCTCTCTAACTCCAGCCCGAAAACACACTCACTGACTGACTGGATCAATAGGTGGTCGTTAATGTGTCTGTGTGTGTGTCTGTGTGTGTGTGTGTCTGTGTGTGTGTGTGTCTGTGTGTGTGTGTGTGTCTGTGTGTGTGTGTGTGTGTGTGTGTGTCTGTGTGTGTGTGTGTGTCTGTGTGTGTGTGTGTCTGTGTGTGTGTGTGTCTGTGTGTCTGTGTGTGTGTGTGTCTGTGTGTGTGTGTGTCTGTGTGTGTGTGTGTGTGTGTCTGGTCCACAGGGCCCTAGCAGAGGTTAGACTCCAGTTGGCATCGCCCTCCAGGCTATAGCTGCAGGCCTTCCTATCACCCCTATGGTGAGGTACTGGAGGGCAGTGAGAGCCCGTGCCTTCAGGGGAGGGGACTGGAAGGGGGTGGATCAACTGAGGAGTAGGTTGTGATTGTGATGGGTGAGAGGGAACATGTCCTCGTCCTCTGGTTTAAACCCTCCCTCCCCTCGACCTCTTCCTTAGGTTCACAATCTCGTTGCCATTGAGCTGGCTTACATCAACACAAAGCACCCGGACTTCAGTGACGCTGCGATGGTTTCTGCCTCGGTGAACAGCTCTCAGGTATGTCCTTCTGTCTGTCTATCCCCCTCGGTGAACAGCTCTCAGGTACGTCCTTCTGTCTGCCTATCCCCCTCGGTAAACAGCTCTCAGGTACGTCCTTCTGTCTGTCTATCCCACTCGGTAAACAGCTCTCAGGTACGTCCTTCTGTCTGCCTATCCCCCTCAGTAAACAGCTCTCAGGTACGTCCTTCTGTCCGTCTATCCCCCTCAGTAAACAGCTCTCCGGTACGTCCTTCTGTCCGTCTATCCCCCTCGGTAAACAGCTCTCAGGTACGTCCTTCTGTCTGTCTATCCCCCTCGGTAAACAGCTCTCAGGTACGTCCTTCTGTCTGCCTATCCCCCTCAGTAAACAGCTCTCAGGTACGTCCTTCTGTCTGTCTATCCCCCTCGGTGAACAGCTCTCAGGTACGTCCTTCTGTCCGTCTATCCCCCTCAGTAAACAGCTCTCAGGTACGTCCTTCTGTCCGTCTATCCCCCTCAGTAAACAGCTCTCCGGTACGTCCTTCTGTCTGTCTATCCCCCTCGGTGAACAGCTCTCAGGTACGTCCTTCTGTCCGTCTATCCCCCTCGGTGAACAGCTCTCAGGTACGTCCTTCTGTCCGTCTATCCCCCTCGGTGAACAGCTCTCAGGTACGTCCTTCTGTCCGTCTATCCCCCTCGGTGAACAGCTCTCAGGTACGTCCTTCTGTCCGTCTATCCCCCTCAGTAAACAGCTCTCCGGTACGTCCTTCTGTCTGTCTATCCCCCTCAGTAAACAGCTCTCAGGTACGTCCTTCTGTCCGTCTATCCCCCTCAGTAAACAGCTCTCCGGTACGTCCTTCTGTCTGTCTATCCCCCTCAGTAAACAGCTCTCAGGTACGTCCTTCTGTCCGTCTATCCCCCTCGGTAAACAGCTCTCAGGTACGTCCTTCTGTCCGTCTA
This sequence comes from Heptranchias perlo, assembly GCF_035084215.1. Taxonomy (NCBI): domain Eukaryota; kingdom Metazoa; phylum Chordata; class Chondrichthyes; order Hexanchiformes; family Hexanchidae; genus Heptranchias; species Heptranchias perlo. The sequence goes on along the minus strand of NC_090369.1, from coordinate 373,709 downwards.
TCCCCCTCGGTAAACAGCTCTCAGGTACGTCCTTCTGTCTGCCTATCCCCCTCGGTAAACAGCTCTCAGGTACGTCCTTCTGTCCGTCTATCCCCCTCGGTAAACAGCTCTCAGGTACGTCCTTCTGTCTGTCTATCCCCCTCGGTAAACAGCTCTCAGGTACGTCCTTCTGTCTGCCTATCCCCCTCGGTAAACAGCTCTCAGGTACGTCCTTCTGTCTGTCTATCCCCCTCGGTAAACAGCTCTCAGGTACGTCCTTCTGTCTGCCTATCCCCCTCGGTAAACAGCTCTCAGGTACGTCCTTCTGTCTGCCTATCCCCCTCGGTAAACAGCTCTCAGGTACGTCCTTCTGTCTGTCTATCCCCCTCGGTAAACAGCTCTCCGGTACGTCCTTCTGTCTGTCTATCCCACTCGGTAAACAGCTCTCCGGTACGTCCTTCTGTCTGTCTATCCCCCTCGGTAAACAGCTCTCCGGTACCTCCTTCTGTCCGTCTATCCCCCTCGGTAAACAGCTCTCCGGTACGTCCTTCTGTCTGTCTATCCCCCTCAGTAAACAGCTCTCCGGTACCTCCTTCTGTCCGTCTATCCCCCTCAGTAAACAGCTCTCAGGTACGTCCTTCTGTCTGTCTATCCCCCTCAGTAAACAGCTCTCCGGTACGTCCTTCTGTCTGTCTATCCCCCTCGGTAAACAGCTCTCCGGTACGTCCTTCTGTCCGTCTATCCCCCTCAGTAAACAGCTCTCGGGTACGTCCTTCGGCCTATCCGTGTCCAGCTAGCATAGGGGGAGGTGTGGGCTCAGTGCTGGGGAGTGGAACAGATTCCATTCTGGACAGGGACTCCTGAAGTCACCAGCCTTTCTGTGCCAGGGCAGGGGTAGCGGTAAGGTGCCTCTGATCAGGGCAATCGTGTCGGAATGTAGGAACGCTTCGACCTGACAGTGCCCGGCTTCTGCTAGTCCCATCACCGTGTGGGGGAATCGCAGACACAGACCCCGTCCCATCACCGTGTGGGGGAATCGCAGGGACACACCCCGTCCCATCACCGTGTGGGGGAATCACAGACACAGACCCCGTCCCATCACCGTGCGGGGGAATCACAGACACAGACCCCGTCCCATCACCGTGCGGGGGAATCGCAGACACAGACCCCGTCCCATCACCGTGCGGGGGAATCGCAGACACAGACCCCGTCCCATCACCGTGTGGGGGAATCGCAGGGACAGACCCCGTCCCATCACCGTGCGGGGGAATCGCAGACACAGACCCCGTCCCATCACCGTGCGGGGGAATCACAGACACAGACCCCGTCCCATCACCGTGCGGGGGAATCGCAGACACAGACCCCGTCCCATCACCGTGTGGGGGAATCGCAGGGACAGACCCCGTCCCATCACCGTGTGGGGGAATCGCAGACACAGACCCCGTCCCATCACCGTGTGGGGGAATCACAGACACAGACCCCGTCCCATCACCGTGCGGGGGAATCGCAGGGACAGACCCCGTCCCATCACCGTGCGGGGGAATAGCAGGGACAGACCCCGTCCCATCACCGTGCGGGGGAATCGCAGACACAGACCCCGTCCCATCACCGTGCGGGGGAATCGCAGACACAGACCCCGTCCCATCACCGTGCTGGGGAATCGCAGACACAGACCCCGTCCCATCACCGTGCGGGGGAATCGCAGGGACAGACCCCGTCCCATCACCGTGCGGGGGAATCGCAGACACAGACCCCGTCCCATCACCGTGCGGGGGAATCACAGACACAGACCCCGTCCCATCACCGTGCGGGGGAATCGCAGGGACAGACCCCGTCCCATCACCGTGCGGGGGAATCGCAGGGACAGACCCCGTCCCATCACCGTGCGGGGGAATCGCAGACACAGACCCCGTCCCATCACCGTGCGGGGGAATCGCAGGGACAGACCCCGTCCCATCACCGTGCGGGGGAATCGCAGGGACAGACCCCGTCCCATCACCGTGCGGGGGAATCACAGACACAGACCCCGTCCCATCACCGTGCGGGGGAATCGCAGACACAGACCCCGTCCCATCACCGTGTGGGGGAATCGCAGGGACAGACCCCGTCCCATCACCGTGAGGGGGAATCGCAGACACAGACCCCGTCCCATCACCGTGAGGGGGAATCGCAGGGACAGACCCCGTCCCATCACCGTGTGGGGGAATCGCAGACACAGACCCCGTCCCATCACCGTGCGGGGGAATCGCAGGGACAGACCCCGTCCCGTCACCGTGCGGGGGAATCGCAGACACAGACCCCGTCCCATCACCGTGCGGGGGAATCACAGACACAGACCCCGTCCCATCACCGTGCGGGGGAATCGCAGGGACAGACCCCGTCCCATCACCGTGTGGGGGAATCGCAGACACAGACCCCGTCCCATCACCGTGAGGGGGAATCGCAGACACAGACCCCGTCTCATCACCGTGAGGGGGAATCGCAGACACAGACCCCGTCCCATCACCGTGCGGGGGAATCGCAGACACAGACCCCGTCCCATCACCGTGAGGGGGAATCGCAGGGACAGACCCCGTCCCATCACCGTGCGGGGGAATCGCAGACACAGACCCCGTCCCATCACCGTGCGGGGGAATCGCAGGGACAGACCCCGTCCCATCACCGTGCGGGGGAATCGCAGGGACTGACCCCGTCCCATCACCGTGCGGGGGAATCACAGACACAGACCCCGTCCCATCACCGTGCGGGGGAATCGCAGACACAGACCCCGTCCCATCACCGTGCGGGGGAATCGCAGGGACAGACCCCGTCCCATCACCGTGCGGGGGAATCGCAGGGACAGACCCCGTCCCATCACCGTGCGGGGGAATCGCAGACACAGACCCCGTCCCATCACCGTGCGGGGGAATCGCAGGGACAGACCCCGTCCCATCACCGTGTGGGGGAATCGCAGACACAGACCCCGTCCCATCACCGTGTGGGGGAATCGCAGACACAGACCCCGTCCCATCACCGTGCGGGGGAATCGCAGGGACAGACCCCGTCCCATCACCGTGCGGGGGAATCACAGACACAGACCCCGTCCCATCACCGTGCGGGGGAATCGCAGACACAGACCCCGTCCCATCAGCGTGCGGGGGAATCGCAGACACAGACCCCGTCCCATCACCGTGCGGGGGAATCGCAGGGACAGACCCCGTCCCATCACCGTGCGGGGGAATCGCAGGGACAGACCCCGTCCCATCACCGTGCGGGGGAATCGCAGGGACAGACCCCGTCCCATCACCGTGCGGGGGAATCGCAGGGACAGACCCCGTCCCATCACCGTGCGGGGGAATCGCAGGGACAGACCCCGTCCCATCACCGTGCGGGGGAATCGCAGGGACAGACCCCGTCCCATCACCGTGCGGGGGAATCGCAGACACAGACCCCGTCCCATCACCGTGCGGGGGAATCGCAGGGACAGACCCCGTCCCATCACCATGTGGGGGAATCGCAGGGACAGACCCCGTCCCATCACCGTCCGGGGGGAATCGCAGGGACAGACCCCGTCCCATCACCGTGCGGGGGAATCGCAGACACAGACCCCGTCCCATCATCGTGTGGGGGAATCGCAGACACAGACCCCGTCCCATCACCGTGAGGGGGAATCGCAGGGACAGACCCCGTCCCATTACCGTGCGGGGGAATCGCAGGGACAGACCCCGTCCCATTACCGTGCGGGGGAATCGCAGGGACTGACCCCATCCCATTACCGTGCGGGGGAATCGCAGGGACTGACCCCGTCCCATTACCGTGTGGGGGAATCGCAGACACAGACCCCGTCCCATCACCGTGTGGGGGAATCGCAGACACAGACCCCGTCCCATCACCGTGAGGGGGAATCGCAGACACAGACCCCGTCCCATCACCGTGCGGGGGAATCGCAGACACAGACCCCGTCCCATCACCGTGAGGGGGAATCGCAGGGACAGACCCCGTCCCATCACCGTGCGGGGGAATCGCAGACACAGACCCCGTCCCATCACCGTGAGGGGGAATCGCAGGGACAGACCCCGTCCCATCACCGTGCGGGGGAATCGCAGGGACAGACCCCGTCCCATCACCGTGCGGGGGAATCGCAGGGACAGACCCCGTCCCATCACCGTGCGGGGGAATCGCAGGGACAGACCCCGTCCCATCACCGTGCGGGGGAATCGCAGACACAGACCCCGTCCCATCACCGTGCGGGGGAATCGCAGGGACAGACCCCGTCCCATCACCGTGCGGGGGAATCGCAGGGACAGACCCCGTCCCATCACCGTGCGGGGGAATCGCAGGGACAGACCCCGTCCCATCACCTTGCGGGGGAATCGCAGGGACAGACCCCGTCCCATCACCGTGCGGGGGAATCGCAGGGACAGACCCCGTCCCATCACCGTGTGTGGGAATCGCAGGGACGGACCCCGTCCCATCACCGTGTGGGGGGAATCGCAGGGACGGACCCCGTCCCATCACCGTGCGGGGGAATCGCAGACACAGACCCCGTCCCGTCACCGTGCGGGGGAATCGCAGACACAGACCCCGTCCCGTCACCGTGCGGGGGAATCGCAGACACAGACCCCGTCCCGTCACCGTGCGGGGGAATCGCAGGGACAGACCCCGTCCCGTCACCGTGCGGGGGAATCGCAGGGACAGACCCCGTCCCATCACCGTGCGGGGGAATCGCAGGGACAGACCCCGTCCCATCACCGTGCGGGGGAATCGCAGGGACAGACCCCGTCCCATCACCGTGCGGGGGAATCGCAGACACAGACCCCGTCCCATCACCGTGCGGGGGGGATCACGGGGATGGACCCCGGGGGGTGGTGTCGGATGATATCAGGCAGTTACTTCCGACTTCCTGCTCCCTGCTCTGTGCCCGGGGGATCTCATGTTCCGTTTTATTTCCTGTCGACTCAGTCTGAAGTGTTGCAGGATGGAGCCCGGAAATGGAAGACGGATAAAGGGGAGGAGCGCCCGCCTGAGGAGAGATATAAAAACACATCCAACTCCACCTACTCCAGTCCCAGCAAAGGCCACGTCGTCAACCTGCTCGATGCGGTTTGTTCTTTCGGGGGGGAGAGGGGGCGGATATGGGAGGGGTGGGTTCTTGGGGTTTGGGGGGTGGCTGTTGGCACAGCACAGATACCAGAGTAACCCTCACTCTATCTTCCGGGCAGGGTGTAACCCTCACTCTGTACCTTCCGGGCGGGGAGTAACCCTCACTCTGTATCTTCCGGGCGGGGAGTAACCCTCACTCTGTATCTTCCGGGCGGGGAGTAACCCTCACTGTATCTTCCGGGCTGGGAGTAACCCTCACTCTGTACCTTCCGGGCGGGGAGTAACCCTCACTGTATCTTCCGGGCTGGGAGTAACCCTCACTCTGTATCTTCCGGGCTGGGAGTAACCCTCACTCTGTATCTTCCGGGCGGGGAGTAACCCTCACTCTGTATCTTCCGGGCGGGGAGTAACCCTCACTCTGTATCTTCCGGGCGGGGAGTAACCCTCACTCTGTATCTTCCGGGCGGGGAGTAACCCTCACTCTGTATCTTCCGGGCGGGGAGTAACCCTCACTCTGTATCTTCCGGGCGGGGAGTAACCCTCACTCTGTATCTTCCGGGCGGGGAGTAACCCCCTCACTCTGTATCTTCCGGGCGGGGAGTAACCCTCACTCTGTATCTTCCGGGCGGGGAGTAACCCTCACTCTGTATCTTCCGGGCGGGGAGTAACCCTCACTCTGTATCTTCCGGGCGGGGAGTAACCCTCACTCTGTATCTTCCGGGCGGGGAGTAACCCTCACTCTGTATCTTCCGGGCGGGGAGTAACCCTCACTCTGTATCTTCCGGGCGGGGAGTAACCCTCACTCTGTATCTTCCGGGCGGGGAGTAACCCTCACTCTGTATCTTCCGGGCGGGGAGTAACCCTCACTCTGTATCTTCCGGGCGGGGAGTAACCCTCACTCTGTATCTTCCGGGCGGGGAGTAACCCTCACTCTGTATCTTCCGGGCGGGGAGTAACCCTCACTCTGTATCTTCCGGGCGGGGAGTAACCCTCACTCTGTATCTTCCGGGCGGGGAGTAACCCCCTCACTCTGTATCTTCCGGGCGGGGAGTAACCCTCACTCTGTATCTTCCGGGCGGGGAGTAACCCTCACTCTGTATCTTCCGGGCGGGGAGTAACCCTCACTCTGTATCTTCCGGGCGGGGAGTAACCCTCACTCTGTATCTTCCGGGCGGGGAGTAACCCTCACTCTGTATCTTCCGGGCGGGGAGTAACCCTCACTCTGTATCTTCCGGGCGGGGAGTAACCCTCACTCTGTATCTTCCGGGCGGGGAGTAACCCTCACTCTGTATCTTCCGGGCGGGGAGTAACCCTCACTCTGTATCTTCCGGGCGGGGAGTAACCCTCACTCTGTATCTTCCGGGCGGGGAGTAACCCTCACTCTGTATCTTCCGGGCGGGGAGTAACCCTCACTCTGTATCTTCCGGGCGGGGAGTAACCCTCACTCTGTATCTTCCGGGCGGGGAGTAACCCTCACTCTGTATCTTCCGGGCGGGGAGTAACCCTCACTCTGTATCTTCCGGGCGGGGAGTAACCCTCACTCTGTATCTTCCGGGCGGGGAGTAACCCTCACTCTGTATCTTCCGGGCGGGGAGTAACCCTCACTCTGTATCTTCCGGGCGGGGAGTAACCCTCACTCTGTATCTTCCGGGCGGGGAGTAACCCTCACTCTGTATCTTCCGGGCGGGGAGTAACCCTCACTCTGTATCTTCCGGGCGGGGAGTAACCCTCACTCTGTATCTTCCGGGCGGGGAGTAACCCCCTCACTCTGTATCTTCCGGGCGGGGAGTAACCCCCTCACTCTGTATCTTCCGGGCGGGGAGTAACCCCCTCACTCTGTATCTTCCGGGCGGGGAGTAACCCTCACTCTGTATCTTCCGGGCGGGGAGTAACCCTCACTCTGTATCTTCCAGCCGGTGCCTGTCTCACGTAAACTCAGTCTGAGGGAACAACGTGACTGTGAGGTTATCCAGCGGCTCATCAAATCTTACTTCCTCATCGTCCGCAAGAGCATCCAGGACAGGTGGGTTCACGGCGGGCGGTGGGCCGTGGGGGGGCAGCACGCTGATGGCCGGGACAGGTGGGTTCACGGCGGGCCGTGGGGGGCAGCACGCTGATGGCCGGGACAGGTGGGTTCACGGCGGGCGGTGGGCCGTGGGGGGCAGCACGCTGATGGCCGGGACAGGTGGGTTCACGGTGGGCCGTGGGGGGCAGCACGCTGATGGCCGGGACAGGTGGGTTCACGGCGGGCGGTGGGCCGTGGGGGGCGGCACGCTGATGGCCGGGACAGGTGGGTTCACGGTTGGCCGTGGGGGGCAGCACGCTGATTGCCGGGACAGGTGGGTTCACGGCGGGCGGTGGGCCGTGGGGGGCGGCACGCTGATGGCCGGGACAGGTGGGTTCACGGTGGGCCGTGGGGGGCGGCACGCTGATGGCCGGGACAGGTGGGTTCACGGTGGGCCGTGGGGGGCGGCACGCTGATTGCCGGGACAGGTGGGTTCACGGCGGGCCGTGGGGGGCGGCACGCTGATGGCCGGGTCAGGTGGGTTCACGGCGGGCGGTGGGCCGTGGGGGGCAGCACGCTGATGGCCGGGACAGGTGGGTTCACGGTGGGCCGTGGGGGGCGGCACGCTGATGGCCGGGACAGGTGGGTTCACGGTGGGCCGTGGGGGGCGGCACGCTGATGGCCGGGACAGGTGGGTTCACGGTGGGCCGTGGGGGGCGGCACGCTGATTGCCGGGACAGGTGGGTTCACGGCGGGCCGTGGGGGGCGGCACGCTGATGGCCGGGTCAGGTGGGTTCACGGCGGGCGGTGGGCCGTGGGGGGCAGCACGCTGATGGCCGGGACAGGTGGGTTCACGGCGGGCGGTGGGCCGTGGGGGGCAGCACGCTGATGGCCGGGACAGGTGGGTTCACGGCGGGCGGTGGGCCATGGGGGGCAGCACGCTGATGGCCGGGACAGGTGGGTTCACGGCGGGCGGTGGGCCGTGGGGGGCGGTACGCTGATGGCCGGGACAGGTGGGTTCACGGCGGGCGGTGGGCCGTGGGGGGTGGCACGCTGATGGCCGGGTCAGGATTACAGTTTCCAGCTCTTTTTTCCCCCCTCCTTGTGGGTCTGTACCTCAGGAACCCCCCAATCAGGAGACAGTGAGGACTGGTGTGTCGTGGGGACCCGTTGGTCTCTGTAGATTGATTGCCACCCAACAGTCAGGATCAATGAGATAAATACTGTTTCCCACAGTGTTCCGAAGACCGTGATGCATTTCCTGGTGAACCATGTAAAGGACAATCTGCAGAGTGAGCTGGTCGGACAGCTCTACAAATCACAGCTCCTGGACGGACTGCTGACTGAATCAGAGGACACGGCAACACAGCGCACTGAGGCTGCTAACATGCTGAAGGTGAGGCAGGTGTACATCAGGACGGCCCGCGCACCCCTCTGCCGGCCGGCCCCCTCCGCGCGCCCCTCTGCCGGGCGGCCGGCCGGCCCCCTCCGCGCGCCCCTCTGCCGGGCGGCCGGCCGGCCCCCTCCGCGCGCCCCTCTGCCGGGCGGCCGGCCGGCCCCCTCCGCGCGCCCCTCTGCCGGGCGGCCGGCCGGCCCCCTCCGCGCGCCCCTCTGCCGGGCGGCCGGCCGGCCCCCCTCCGCGCGCCCCTCTGCCGGGCGGCCGGCCGGCCCCCTCCGCGCGCCCCTCTGCCGGGCGGCCGGCCGGCCCCCTCCGCGCGCCCCTCTGCCGGGCGGCCGGCCCGCCCCCTCCGCGCGCCCCTCTGCCGGCCGGCCGGCCCGCCCCCTCCGCGCGCCCCTCTGCCGGCCGGCCGGCCCGCCCCCTCTGCCGGCCGGCCGGCCCGCCCCCTCCGCGCGCCCCTCTGCCGGGCGGCCGGCCCGCCCCCTCATTAATAAATGTGTTTTTTTCCCTTGCCAACAGGCACTGCAGAGAGCGAGTCAGATCATCTCTGAGATCAGGGAGACCCAGCTCTGGTGATGTGCGCAGTACTGCAGGCAAGAGCTATGAACACGACGTCTGTGTACTGAGGCTGTGTGACCCTCCCTCCCTCCCTCCTGCCAGTCCCTGCTGCAATGACATTGGGGGCGTCTCAGGACCACTTCATCCCAACTCCAAGCTGGAGTTTTCTTCACTGTCCCTCCACACTGTTCCCGGAGTTAATTCGGAATGATCTTGTTGCAGGAAGCAGCCCCTCCCTCCCTGTGCTGAGGATAACGCAGGGCGGCTGTTTTAAAGGGTTGTTCTCGGGGAGTTTGTGGTCCACGATTCAGCTGTACTCGGGTGAAGGGTAATGTCGAGGGAGGGGCTTCGAGGTCCCTTAACTGGACTGGGCACCAAAACATAAAATCCAATCAATGGCAGCATGCTGTGTCACTGTCCGATACCCGAGGATTCATTCATTCTCTCTCTCTCATTCATTCTCTCATTCATTCTCTCTCTCTCATTCATTCTCTCATTCTCTCTCTCTCTCTCATTCATTCTCTCATTCTCTCTCTCTCTCTCATTCATTCTCTCATTCTCTCTCTCTCTCTCTCATTCATTCTCTCATTCTCTCTCTCTCATTCATTCTCTCATTCTCTCTCTCTCATTCATTCTCTCATTCTCTCTCTCTCATTCATTCTCTCATTCTCTCTCTCTCATTCATTCTCTCATTCTCTCTCTCTCATTCATTCTCTCATTCTCTCTCTCTCTCTCATTCATTCTCTCATTCTCTCTCTCTCTCTCATTCATTCTCTCATTCATTCTCTCATTCATTCTCTCATTCATTCTCTCATTCATTCTCTCTCTCTCATTCATTCTCTCTCTCTCATTCATTCTCTCTCTCTCATTCATTCTCTCATTCTCTCTCATTTATTCTCTCATTCATTCTCTCTCTCTCTCTCATTCATTCTCTCATTCTCTCTCTCTCTTTCATTCTCTCTCTCTCTCTCTCTCTCATTCATTCTCTCTCTCTCTCTCTCTCTCTCATTCATTCTCTCTCTCTTTCTCTCTCTCTCTCTCTCTCTCTCTCATTCATTCTCTCTCTCTTTCTCTCTCTCTCTCTCTCTCATTCATTCTCTCTCTCTCTCTCTCTCATTCATTCTCTCTCTCTCTCTCTCTCTCTCTCATTCATTCTCTCTCTCTCTCTCTTTCTCTCTGAGCTGCGAATATTTGCCTGTTTAATGACCTGCTGTTTTTTTTATTGTTTTGATAACCATGGAATATTTTTGGGATAAAAGCTTGTAATTTATTGTAAGTTGTGAATGTTGCTTGAATCTGTGTGGTTGGAGAGGGTTATACCCATATACAGGCTGGTGCCATAGCCTGTACCCCAGGCTAGCGAGAGTGTAGACACAGCTCACCCGCTCGATTGTCACGATGCCATTTCCACAAATGCTCTCTGTTATCGAGGACGAGATGTGAATGTTCCAGATCCCCATTAAAATAATGTCCAAAAGATTTAAACCCTCTGTTTTATTGCTTCCTTTCAGTGGACCCAAAGCCAAAACTTTTGGATGTGATTAAAGGGCCTTATAAATCTCGAGCAGATCGTTCCCAGAGAGTAACAGTTCCCTGGTATTGATCGAGGGTCGAGTGAGAAACACTCTGGGAACAGAGAGTAACAGTTCCCTGGTATTGATCGAGTGAGAAACACTCTGGGAACAGAGAGTAACAGTTCCCTGGTATTGATCGAGGGTCGAGTGAGGAACACTCTGGGAACAGAGAGTAACAGTTCCCTGGTATTGATCGAGGGTCGAGTGAGAAACACTCTGGGAACAGAGAGTAACAGTCCCCTGGTATTGATCGAGGGTCGAGTGAGGAACACTCTGGGAACAGAGAGTAACAGTTCCCTGGTATTGATCGAGGGTCGAGTGAGGAACACTCTGGGAACAGAGAGTAACAGTTCCCTGGTATTGATCGAGGGTCGAGTGAGGAACACTCTGGGAACAGAGAGTAACAGTGCTGGGAGTTGGGGGTATGGGGCGGGGGGTTGGTGTGGTGCAGAATGGGGGGGGGCAGGAGATGTGGGTGGAGGGGGGCAGAGTTGGGGGAGGAGATGGGGGCCTCGATGGGGGGGCCTCGATGGGGGAGGGGGGCCTCGATGCGGGGAGAGGATTGGAGGTTAGCAAGGACAGGTTTGAAGTCGTCGTGTCTGGAGGGAGTGACATGATGGCCATGGAGGGGTGGGGGGGGGTGACGGAGGGTCGCGAGGGGGGGGGTGACGGAGGGTCGCGAGGGGGGGGTGACGGAGGGTCGCGAGGGGGGGGTGACGGAGGGTCGCGAGGGGGGGGTGACGGAGGGTCGCGAGGGGGGGGTGACGGAGGGTCGCGAGGGGGGGGTGACGGAGGGTCGCGAGGGGGGGGTGACGGAGGGTCGCGAGGGGGGGGTGACGGAGGGTCGCGAGGGGGGGTGACGGAGGGTCGCGAGGGGGGGGGTGACGGAGGGTCGCGGGGGGGGGGGTGACGGAGGGTCGCGAGGGGGGGGTGACGGAGGGTCGCGGGGGGGGGGGGGTGACGGAGGGTCGCGAGGGGGGGTGACGGAGGGTCGCGAGGGGGGGTGACGGAGGGTCGCGAGGGGGGGTGACGGAGGGTCGCGAGGGGGGGGTGACGGAGGGTCGCGAGGGGGGGGTGACGGAGGGTCGCGAGGGGGGGTGACGGAGCGTCGCGAGGGGGGGTGACGGAGGGTCGCGAGGGGGGGTGACGGGTTATCTGGTATTGAACATGATGTGAGGAATCGAGAGGACGAGTTGAGCCTGTGACTGGCCGAGCAGGTGTTGAGGAGGAGTTGGGAGCAGGGGTGGGAGACCATGGATCCAGTCTCGGCGCGGGGGGGTCCTCTGACCGGCCGTGCGTCGCGGCGAGGGGGGGTCCTCTGACCGGCCGTGCGTCGCGGTGAGGGGGGGTCCTCTGACCGGCCGTGTGTCGCGGTGAGGGGGGTCCTCTGACCGGCCGTAGCGTCGCGGTGAGGGGGGTCCTCTGACCGGCCCGTGCGTCGCGGTGAGGGGGGTCCTCTGACCGGCCGTGCGTCGCGGTGAGGGGGGTCCTCTGACCGGCCGTGCGTCGCGGTGAGGGGGGGTCCTCTGACCGGCCGTGCGTCGCGGTGAGGGGGGTCCTCTGACCGGCCGTGCGTCGCGGTGAGGGGGGTCCTCTGACCGGCCGTGCGTCGCGGTGAGGGGGGTCCTCTGACCGGCCGTGCGTCGCGGTGAGGGGGGTCCTCTGACCGGCCGTGCGTCGCGGTGAGGGGGGTCCTCTGACCGGCCGTGCGTCGCGGTGAGGGGGGTCCTCTGACCGGCCGTGCGTCGCGGTGAGGGGGGTCCTCTGACCGGCCGCGCCCCGTGCGGTGCTTTTTATAAACCTGCCAGGAGCCGCCGTGAGATGGGAACGGGATGGTTTGTGTTGGTTGGAGCCACGTGGTGTGGAGTGAGGTCTGGTCCTGACCGGTGAGTCGAGCTCCGGATCCAGGGCCTTTGTTTAATATAAATGAAAGGTGTTGACTGTTCCCACAATATGTCAGTGACCGAGAAACGATCGGCGGGTTCTCACAAACACCCAAATAAACAACAGGTTAACGGGCTGTCCGCCCAGAGATCGTCCAACGACAGAATACACGAGAGCACCAACACCACACTCGTTCACTAGATCTCCGCTTATAGTCAAAGTGTGAACCGGAACAAAACCCAGTGGTGCAAAATAAACTCAATGGTGAATGATTAAACCCCAGTGTTCACCATCAACACCCCCCCGACCCAGTGTTCACCATCAACGCCCCCCGACCCAGTGTTCACCATCAACGCCCCCCGACCCAGTGTTCACCATCAACCCCCCCCCGACCCAGTGTTCACCATCAACGCCCCCCACCCAGTGTTCACCATCAACCCCCCCCGACCCAGTGTTCACCATCAACCCCCCCCGACCCAGTGTTCACCATCAACCCCCCCCACCCAGTGTTCACCATCAACACCCCCCGACCCAGTGTTCACCATCAACGCCCCCCACCCAGTGTTCACCATCAACCCCCCCCACCCAGTGTTCACCATCAACCCCCCCCTAGTGTCCACCATCAATCTCCCCCCCCCCACCCAGTGTTCACCATCAACGCCCCCCCACCCAGTGTTCACCATCAACCCCCCCCAACCCAGTGTTCACCATCAATCCCCCCCCACCCAGTGTTCACCATCAACGCCCCCCCACCCAGTGTTCACCATCAACCCCCCCCAACCCAGTGTTCACCATCAACGCCCCCCCACCCAGTGTTCACCATCAACGCCCCCCGACCCAGTGTTCACCATCAACCGCCCCCGACCCAGTGTTCACCATCAACGCCCCCCCACCCAGTGTTCACCATCAACCCCCCCCGACCCAGTGTTCACCATCAACGCCCCCCCCACCCAGTGTTCACCATCAACGCCCCCCGACCCAGTGTTCACCATCAACCCCCCCCACCCAGTGTTCACCATCAACCCCCCCCACCCAGTGTTCACCATCAACCCCCCCCGACCCAGTGTTCACCATCAACGCCCCCGACCCAGTGTTCACCATCAACCCCCCCCACCCAGTGTTCACCATCAACGCCCCCCGACCCAGTGTTCACCATCAACCCCCCCCACCCAGTGTTCACCATCAACCCCCCCCCGACCCAGTGTTCACCATCAACGCCCCCGACCCAGTGTTCACCATCAACCCCCCCCACCCAGTGTTCACCATCAACCTCCCCCCCCCACCGTGTCCACAACCAACCCCCACCAGTGCACACAATCAACCCCCCCCCCGCAGTGTTCACAATCAATCCCCCCTGCAGTGTTCACAATCAACACCCCCCGTGTTCACAATCAATCACCCCCGTGTCCACAATCAATGCCCCCAGTGTACACAATCAACCCCCCCTCCAGTGTACACAATCAATCCCCCCCAGTGTACACAATCAATCCCCTCCAGTGTCCACAATCAACCCCCCCGTGTCCACAATCAATCCCCCCCAGTGTACACAATCAATCCCCCCCCCCCCAGTGTTCACAATCAATCCCCCCCAGTGTACACAATCAATCCCCCCCAGTGTACACAATCAACCCCCCCTCCAGTGTACACAATCAATCCCCCCCAGTGTACACAATCAATCCCCCCAAGTGTTCACAATCAATCCCCCCAGTGTTCACAATCAATCCCCCCAGTGTACACAATCAATCCCCCCCAGTGCTCACAATCAACCCCCCCACAGTGTACACAATCAATCCCCCCCAGTGTACACAATCAATCCCCCCCAGTGTTCACAATCAACCCCCCCAGTGTACACATTCAATCCCCTCCCCCCGTGTTCACAATCAATCCCCACCAGTGTACACAATCAATCCCCCCCCCAGCGTACACAATCAATCACCCCCGTGTTCACAATCAATCCCCCCAGTGTACACATTCAATCCCCTCCCCCCGTGTTCACAATCAATCCCCACCAGTGTTCACAATCAATCCCCCCCAGTGTACACAATCAATCCCCCCACAGTGTTCACAATCAATCCCCCCCAGTGTTCACAATCAACCCCCCCCAGTGTTCACAATCAATCCCCCCGTAGTGTTCACAATCAATCCCCCCGCAGTGTTCACAATCAATCCCACCCCAGTGTTCACAATCTATACCCCCCAGTGTTCACAATCTATACCCCCAGTGTACACAATCAATCCCCCCCAGTGTACACAATCAATACCCCCCAATGTACACAATCAATCCCCCCAGTGTACACAATCAATCCCCCCCAGTGTACACAATCAATCCCCCCCAGTGTACACAATCAATCCCCCCCCAGTGTACACAATCAATCCCCCCCAGTGTACACAATCAATCCCCCCCAGTGTACACAATCAATCCCCCCACAGTGTTCACAATCAATCCTCCCAGTGTACACAATCAATCCCCCCCAGTGTACACAATCAATCCCCCCCCAGTGTACACAATCAATCCCCCCCAGTGTACACAATCAATCCCCCCCAGTGTACACAATCAATCCCCCCCAGTGTTCACAATCTATACCCCCAGTGTAGACAATCAATCCCCCCCAGTGTACACAATCAATCCCCCCCAGTGTTCACAATCAATCCCCCCCAGTGTACACAATCAATCCCCCCCAGTGTTCACAATCAATCCCCCCCAGTGTACACAATCAATCCCCCCCAGTGCACACAATCAATCCCCCCCAGTGTAGACAGTCAATCCCCCCCAGTGTACACAATCAATCCCCCCCAGTGTTCACAATCAATCCCCCCCAGTGTTCACAATCAATCCCCCCCAGTGTTCACAATCAATCCCCCCCAGTGTACAAAATCAATCCCCCCCAGTGTTCACAATCAATCCCCCCAGTGTTCACAATCAATCCCCCCCCAGTGTACACAATCAATCCCCCCCAGTGTACACAATCAATCCCCCCAGTGTTCACAATCAATCCCCCCAGTGTAGACAATCAATCCCCCCCAGTGTTCACAATCAATCCCCCCCAGTGTACACAATCAATCCCCCCAGTGTTCACAATCAATCCCCCCCAGTGTACACAATCAATCCCCCCCAGTGTTCACAATCAATCCCCCCCAGTGTACACAATCAATCCCCCCAGTGTACACAATCAATCCCCCCAGTGTTCACAATCAATCCCCCCAGTGTTCACAATCAATCCCCCCAGTGTTCACAATCAATCCCCCCTGCAGTGTTCACAATCAACGCCCCCCCAGTGTTCACAATCAATCACCCCCAGTGTACACAATCAACCCCCCCGTGTCCACAATCAATCCCCCCAGTGTACACAATCAACCCCCCCTCCAGTGTACACAATCAATCCCCCCCAGTGTACACAATCAATCCCCTCCAGTGTCCACAATCAACCCCCCCGTGTCCACAATCAATCCCCCCCAGTGTACACAATCAATCCCCCCCCCAGTGTTCACAATCAATCCCCCCCAGTGTACACAATCAATCCCCCCCAGTGTACACAATCAACCCCCCCTCCAGTGTACACAATCAATCCCCCCCCCAGTGTTCACAATCAATCCCCCCCAGTGTACACAATCAATCCCCCCCAGTGTACACAATCAACCCCCCCTCCAGTGTACACAATCAATCCCCCCCAGTGTACACAATCAATCCCCCCAAGTGTTCACAATCAATCCCCCCAGTGCACACAATCAATCCCCCCCAGTGTTCACAATCAATCCCCCCAGTGTACACAATCAATCCCCCCCAGTGCTCACAATCAACCCCCCCACAGTGTACACAATCAATCCCCCCCAGTGTACACAATCAATCCCCCCCAGTGTTCACAATCAACCCCCCCAGTGTACACATTCAATCCCCTCCTCCCGTGTTCACAATCAATCCCCACCAGTGTACACAATCAATCCCCCCCCAGCGTACACAATCAATCACCCCCGTGTTCACAATCAATCCCCCCAGTGTACACATTCAATCCCCTCCCCCCGTGTTCACAATCAATCCCCACCAGTGTTCACAATCAATCCCCCCCAGTGTTCACAATCAATCCCCACCAGTGTTCACAATCAATCCCCCCCAGTGTACACAATCAATCCCCCCACAGTGTTCACAATCAATCCCCCCCAGTGTTCACAATCAACCCCCCCCAGTGTTCACAATCAATCCCCCCGTAGTGTTCACAATCAATCCCCCCGCAGTGTTCACAATCAATCCCACCCCAGTGTTCACAATCTATACCCCCCAGTGTTCACAATCTATACCCCCAGTGTACACAATCAATCCCCCCCAGTGTACACAATCAATACCCCGCAATGTACACAATCAATCCCCCCCAGTGTACACAATCAATCCCCCCCAGTGTACAAAATCAATCCCCCCCAGTGTACACAATCAATACCCCCCAGTGTACACAATCAATCCCCCCCCAGTGTACACAATCAATCCCCCCCAGTGTACACAATCAATCCCCCCCAGTGTACACAATCAATCCCCCCCAGTGTTCACAATCAACCCCTCCACAGTGTTCACAATCAATCCTCCCAGTGTACACAATCAATCCCCCCCAGTGTACACAATCAATCCCCCCCAGTGTACACAATCAATCCCCCCCAGTGTTCACAATCAATCCCCCCAGTGTTCACAATCAATCCCCCCCCCAGTGTACACAATCAATCCCCCCCAGTGTACACAATCAATCCCCCCAGTGTTCACAATCAATCCCCCCAGTGTAGACAATCAATCCCCCCCAGTGTTCACAATCAATCCCCCCCAGTGTACACAATCAATCCCCCCCAGTGTACAAAATCAACCCCCCCCAGTGTTCACAATCAATCCCCCCAGTGTTCACAATCAATCCCCCCCCAGTGTACACAATCAATCCCCCCCAGTGTACACAATCAATCCCCCCAGTGTTCACAATCAATCCCCCCAGTGTAGACAATCAATCCCCCCCAGTGTTCACAATCAATCCCCCCCAGTGTACACAATCAATCCCCCCCAGTGTACACAATCAATCCCCCCCAGTGTACACAATCAATCCCCCCAAGTGTTCACAATCAATCCCCCCAGTGTACACAATCAATCCCCCCCAGTGTTCACAATCAATCCCCCCAGTGTACACAATCAATCCCCCCCAGTGCTCACAATCAACCCCCCCACAGTGTACACAATCAATCCCCCCCAGTGTTCACAATCAATCCCCCCAGTGTACACAATCAATCCCCCCCAGTGCTCACAATCAACCCCCCCACAGTGTACACAATCAATCCCCCCAAGTGTTCACAATCAATCCCCCCAGTGTACACAATCAATCCCCCCCAGTGTTCACAATCAATCCCCCCAGTGTACACAATCAATCCCCCCCAGTGTACACAATCAATCCCCCCCCAGCGTACACAATCAATCACCCCCGTGTTCACAATCAATCCCCCCAGTGTACACATTCAATCCCCTCCCCCCGTGTTCACAATCAATCCCCACCAGTGTTCACAATCAATCCCCCCCAGTGTTCACAATCAATCCCCACCAGTGTTCACAATCAATCCCCCCCAGTGTACACAATCAATCCCCCCACAGTGTTCACAATCAATCCCCCCCAGTGTTCACAATCAACCCCCCCAGTGTTCACAATCAATCCCCCCGTAGTGTTCACAATCAATCCCCCCGCAGTGTTCACAATCAATCCCACCCCAGTGTTCACAATCTATACCCCCCAGTGTTCACAATCTATACCCCCAGTGTACACAATCAATCCCCCCCAGTGTACACAATCAATACCCCGCAATGTACACAATCAATCCCCCCCAGTGTACACAATCAATCCCCCCCAGTGTACAAAATCAATCCCCCCCAGTGTACACAATCAATACCCCCCAGTGTACACAATCAATCCCCCCCAGTGTACACAATCAATCCCCCCCAGTGTACACAATCAATCCCCCCCAGTGTACACAATCAATCCCCCCAGTGTTCACAATCAACCCCTCCACAGTGTTCACAATCAATCCTCCCAGTGTACACAATCAATCCCCCCCAGTGTACACAATCAATCCCCCCCAGTGTACACAATCAATCCCCCCCAGTGTTCACAATCAATCCCCCCCCCAGTGTACACAATCAATCCCCCCCAGTGTACACAATCAATCCCCCCAGTGTTCACAATCAATCCCCCCAGTGTAGACAATCAATCCCCCCCAGTGTTCACAATCAATCCCCCCCAGTGTACACAATCAATCCCCCCCAGTGTACAAAATCAATCCCCCCCAGTGTTCACAATCAATCCCCCCAGTGTTCACAATCAATCCCCCCCCCAGTGTACACAATCAATCCCCCCCAGTGTACACAATCAATCCCCCCAGTGTTCACAATCAATCCCCCCAGTGTAGACAATCAATCCCCCCCAGTGTTCACAATCAATCCCCCCCAGTGTACACAATCAATCCCCCCCAGTGTACACAATCAATCCCCCCAGTGTTCACAATCAATCCCCCCCAGTGTACACAATCAATCCCCCCCGTGTCCACAATCAATCCCCCCAGTGTTCACAATCAATCCCCCCAGTGTTCACAATCAATCCCCCCAGTGTTCACAATCAATCCCCCCCAGTGTTCACAATCAATCCCCCCCAGTGTAGACAATCAATCCCCCCCAGTGTTCACAATCAATCCCCCCCAGTGTTCAGAATCAATCCCCCCCAGTGTACACAATCAATCCCCCCAGTGTACACAATCAATCCCCCCCAGTGTACACAATCAATCCCCCCCAGTGTACACAATCAATCCCCCCCAGTGTACACAATCAATCCCCCCCAGTGTAGACGATCAATCCCCCCCAGTGTACACAATCAATCCCCCCAGTGCACACAATCAATCCCCCCCAGTGTACACAATCAATCCCCCCCAGTGTACACAATCAATCCCCCCCAGTGTACACAATCAATCCCCCCCAGTGTTCACAATCAATCCCCCCCAGTGCACACAATCAATCCCCCCCAGTGTTCACAATCAATCCCCCCCAGTGTACACAATCAATCCCCCCCAGTGTTCACAATCAATCCCCCCCAGTGTACACAATCAATCCCCCCCAGTGTACACAATCAATCCCCCCAGTGCACACAATCAATCCCCCCAGTGTACACAATCAATCCCCCCCAGTGTACACAATCAATCCCCCCCAGTGTTCACAATCAATCCCCCCCAGTGTACACAATCAATCCCCCCCAGTGTACACAATCAATCCCCCCAGTGCACACAATCAATCCCCCCAGTGTACACAATCAATCCCCCCCAGTGTTCACAATCAATCCCACCCAGTGTACACAATCAATCCCCCCAGTGTACACAATCAATCCCCCCCAGTGTTCACAATCAATCCCACCCAGTGTACACAATCAATCCCCCCAGTGTTCACAATCAATCCCCCCAGTGCACA
Source organism: Heptranchias perlo (assembly GCF_035084215.1). Taxonomy (NCBI): domain Eukaryota; kingdom Metazoa; phylum Chordata; class Chondrichthyes; order Hexanchiformes; family Hexanchidae; genus Heptranchias; species Heptranchias perlo. The sequence goes on along the minus strand of NC_090369.1, from coordinate 353,766 downwards.
CAATCAATCCCCCCAGTGTACACAATCAATCCCCCCCAGTGTTCACAATCAATCCCCCCCCAGTGTAGACAATCAATCCCACCACAGTGTTCACAATCAATCCCCCCAGTGTACACAATCAATCCCCCCAGTGTTCACAATCAATCCCCCCCAGTGTACACAATCAATCCCCCCCAGTGTTCACAATCAATCCCACCCCAGTGTACACAATCAATCCCCCCCCAGTGTAGACAATCAATCCCCCCCAGTGTACACAATCAATCCCCCCCAGTGTTCACAATCAATCCCCCCAGTGTAGACAATCAATCCCCCCCAGTGTACACAATCAATCCCCCCCAGTGTTCACAATCAATCCCCCCAGTGTACACAATAAATCCCCCCCAGTGTACACAATCAATCCCCCCCAGTGTTCACAATCAATCCCACCCCAGTGTACACAATCAATCCCCCCAGTGTACACAATCAATCCCCCCCAGTGTTCACAATCAATCCCCCCCAGTGTTCACAATCAATCCCCCCAGTGTTCACAATCAATCCCCCCCAGTGTACACAATCAATCCCCCCCAGTGCACACAATCAATCCCCCCAGTGTACACAATCAATCCCCCCCAGTGTTCACAATCAATCCCCCCAGTGTACACAATCAATCCCCACCAGTGTTCACAATCAATCCCCCCCCAGTGTAGACAATCAATCCCCCCCAGTGTAGACAATCAATCGCCCCCAGTGTACACAATCAATCCCCCCCAGTGTAGACAATCAATCCCCCCCAGTGTACACAATCAATCCCCCCCAGTGTTCACAATCAATCCCCCCCAGTGTACACAATCAATCCCCCCCAGTGTACACAATCAATCCCACCCCAGTGTTCACAATCAATCCCCCCAGTGTTCACAATCAATCCCCCCCAGTGTACACAATCAATCCCCCCAGTGTACACAATCAATCCCCCCCAGTGCACACAATAAATCCCCCCCAGTGTACACAATCAATCCCCCCCCCAGTGTAGACAATCAATCCCCCCCAGTGTACACAATCAATCCCCCCCCAGTGTTCACAATCAATCCCCCCAGTGTTCACAATCAATCCCCCCCAGTGTACACAATCAATCCCCCCAGTGTACACAATCAATCCCCCCCAGTGTACACAATCAATCCCCCCAGTGTTCACAATCAATCCCCCCAGTGTACACAATCAGTCCCCCCAGTGCACACAATAAATCCCCCCCAGTGTACACAATCAATCCCCCCCTCAGTGTAGACAATCAATCCCCCCCAGTGTACACAACCAATCCCCCCAGTGTTCACAATCAATCCCCCCCAGTGTACACAATCAATCCCCCCAGTGTACACAATCAATCCCCCCCAGTGTTCACAATCAATCCCCCCCAGTGTACACAATCAATCCCCCCCCCAGTGTAGACAATCAATCCCCCCCAGTGTACACAACCAATCCCCCCAGTGTTCACAATCAATCCCCCCCAGTGTACACAATCAATCCCCCCAGTGTACACAATCAATCCCCCCCAGTGTTCACAATCAATCCCCCCCAGTGTTCACAATCAATCCCCCCCAGTGTACACAATCAGTCCCCCCAGTGCACACAATAAATCCCCCCCAGTGTACACAATCAATCCCCCCCCCAGTGTACACAATCAATCCCCCCCAGTGTACACAACCAATCCCCCCCAGTGTTCACAATCAATCCCCCCCAGTGTACACAATCAATCCCACCCCAGTGTACACAATCAATCCCCCCCCAGTGTTCACAATCAATCCCCCCAGTGTTCACAATCAATCCCCCCCAGTGTACACAATCAATCCCCCCAGTGTACACAATAAATCCCCCCCCAGTGTACACAATCAATCCCCCCCAGTGTAGACAATCAATCCCCCCCAGTGTTCACAATCAATCCCCCCCCAGTGTACACAATCAATCCCCCCCAGTGTAGACGATCAATCCCCCCCAGTGTTCACAATCAATCCCCCCCAGTGTACACAATCAATCCCCCCCCAGTGTAGACAATCAATCCCCCCAGTGTACACAATAAATCCCCCCCAGTGTTCACAATCAATCCCCCCCAGTGTACACAATCAATCCCCCCAGTGTACACAATAAATCCCCCCCAGTGTACACAATCAATCCCCCCCAGTGTTCACAATCAATCCCCCCAGTGTACACAATCAGTCCCCCCAGTGCACACAATAAATCCCCCCCAGTGTACACAATCAATCCCCCCCCCAGTGTAGACAATAAATCCCCCCCAGTGTACACAATCAATCCCCCCCCCAGTGTAGACAATCAATCCCCCCCCAGTGTTCACAATCAATCCCCCCAGTGTACACAATCAGTCCCCCAGTGCACACAATAAATCCCCCCCAGTGTACACAATCAATCCCCCCCCCAGTGTACACAATCAATCCCCCCCAGTGTACACAATCAATCCCCCCCCAGTGTTCACAATCAATCCCCCCAGTGTTCACAATCAATCCCCCCCAGTGTACACAATCAATCCCCCCAGTGTACACAATCAATCCCCCCCAGTGTTCACAATCAATCCCCCCAGTGTACACAATCAGTCCCCCCAGTGCACACAATAAATCCCCCCCAGTGTACACAATCAATCCCCCCCCCAGTGTAGACAATCAATCCCCCCCAGTGTACACAACCAATCCCCCCAGTGTTCACAATCAATCCCCCCCAGTGTACACAATCAATCCCCCCAGTGTACACAATCAATCCCCCCCAGTGTTCACAATCAATCCCCCCCAGTGTACACAATCAATCCCACCCCAGTGTACACAATCAATCCCCCCCCAGTGTTCACAATCAATCCCCCCAGTGTTCACAATCAATCCCCCCCAGTGTACACAATCAATCCCCCCAGTGTACACAATAAATCCCCCCCAGTGTACACAATCAATCCCCCCCAGTGTAGACAATCAATCCCCCCCAGTGTTCACAATCAATCCCCCCCCAGTGTACACAATCAATCCCCCCCAGTGTAGACGATCAATCCCCCCCAGTGTTCACAATCAATCCCCCCCAGTGTACACAATCAATCCCCCCCCAGTGTAGACAATCAATCCCCCCAGTGTACACAATAAATCCCCCCCAGTGTTCACAATCAATCCCCCCCAGTGTACACAATCAATCCCCCCAGTGTACACAATAAATCCCCCCCAGTGTACACAATCAATCCCCCCCAGTGTAGACAATCAATCCCCCCCAGTGTACACAATCAATCCCCCCCAGTGTACACAATCAATCCCCCCAGTGTTCACAATCAATCCCCCCCAGTGTTCACAATCAATCCCCCCAGTGTACACAATCAATCCCCCCCAGTGTACACAATCAATCCCCCCCAGTGTTCACAATCAATCCCCCCAGTGTACACAATCAATCCCCCCCAGTGTTCACAATCAATCCCCCCCAGTGTTCACAATCAATCCCCCCAGTGAACACAATCAATCCCCCCAGTGTAGACAATCAATCCCCCCAGTGTACACAATCAATCCCCCCCAGTGTACACAATCAATCCCCCCCAGTGTTCACAATCAATCCCCCCCAGTGTTCACAATCAATCCCCCCCAGTGTACACAATCAATCCCCCCCAGTGTACACAATCAATCCCCCCCAGTGTACACAATCAATCCCCCCCAGTGTTCACAATCAATCGCCCCCAGTGTACACAATCAATCGCCCCCAGTGTACACAATCAATCCCCCCCAGTGTACACAATCAATCGCCCCCAGTGTACACAATCAATCGCCCCCAGTGTACACAATCAATCCCCCCCAGTGTACACAATCAATCCCCCCCAGTGTTCACAATCAATCCCCCCCAGTGTTCACAATCAATCCCCCCCAGTGTACACAATCAATCCCCCCGTAGTGTTCACAATCAATCCCCCCGCAGTGTTCACAATCAATCCCCCCCAGTGTACACAATCAATCCCCCCCAGTGTACACAATCAATCGCCCCCAGTGTACACAATCAATCGCCCCCAGTGTACACAATCAATCGCCCCCAGTGTACACAATCAATCCCCCCCAGTGTACACAATCAATCGCCCCCAGTGTACACAATCAATCGCCCCCAGTGTACACAATCAATCCCCCCCAGTGTACACAATCAATCCCCCCAGTGTACACAATCAATCCCCCCCAGTGTTCACAATCAATCCCCCCCAGTGTACACAATCAATCCCCCCCAGTGTACACAATCAATCCCCCCCAGTGTACACAATCAATCCCCCCCAGTGTACACAATCAATCCCCCCCAGTGTACACAATCAATCCCCCCCAGTGTACACAATCAATCCCCCCCAGTGTTCACAATCAATCCCCCCCAGTGTACACAATCAATCCCCCCCAGTGTTCACAATCAATCCCCACCAGTGTACACAATCAATCGCCCCCAGTGTTCACAATCAATCCCCTCCAGTGTCCACAATCAATCCCCCCCAGTGTTCACAATCAATCCCCCCCAGTGTACACAATCAATCCCCCCCAGTGTTCACAATCAATCCCCCCCAGTGTTCACAATCAATCCCCCCCAGTGTACACAATCAATCGCCCCCAGTGTTCACAATCAATCCCCCCCAGTGTACACAATCAATCGCCCCCAGTGTACACAATCAATCCCCCCCAGTGTACACAATCAATCCCCCCAGTGTACACAATCAATCCCCCCCAGTGTTCACAATCAATCCCCCCCAGTGTACACAATCAATCCCCCCCAGTGTACACAATCAATCCCCCCCAGTGTACACAATCAATCCCCCCCAGTGTACACAATCAATCCCCCCCAGTGTACACAATCAATCCCCCCCAGTGTTCACAATCAATCCCCCCCAGTGTACACAATCAATCCCCCCCAGTGTTCACAATCAATCCCCACCAGTGTACACAATCAATCGCCCCCAGTGTTCACAATCAATCCCCTCCAGTGTCCACAATCAATCCCCCCCAGTGTTCACAATCAATCCCCCCCAGTGTACACAATCAATCCCCCCCAGTGTTCACAATCAATCGCCCCCAGTGTTCACAATCAATCCCCCCCAGTGTACACAATCAATCCCCCCCAGTGTTCACAATCAATCCCCCCCAGTGTACACAATCAATCCCCCCCAGTGTACACAATCAATCCCCCCAGTGTACACAATCAATCCCCCCCAGTGTTCACAATCAATCCCCCCCAGTGTACACAATCAATCCCCCCCAGTGTTCACAATCAATCCCCCCCAGTGTTCACAATCAATCCCCCCCAGTGTTCACAATCAATCCCCCCCCAGTGTTCACAATCAATCCCCCCCAGTGTTCACAATCAATCCCCCCCAGTGTTCACAATCAATCCCCCCCAGTGTTCACAATCAATCCCCTCCAGTGTCCACAATCAATCCCCCCCCAGTGTTCACAATCAATCCCCCCCAGTGTTCACAATCAATCCCCCCAGTGTTCACAATCAATCCCCCCCAGTGTTCACAATCAATCCCCCCCAGTGTTCACAATCAATCCCCCCCAGTGTACACAATCAATCCCCCCCAGTGTTCACAATCAATCCCCCCCAGTGTACACAATCAATCCCCCCCAGTGTACACAATCAATCCCCCCAGTGTACACAATCAATCCCCCCCAGTGTTCACAATCAATCCCCCCCAGTGTACACAATCAATCCCCCCCAGTGTTCACAATCAATCCCCCCCAGTGTTCACAATCAATCCCCCCCAGTGTTCACAATCAATCCCCCCAGTGTTCACAATCAATCCCCCCCAGTGTTCACAATCAATCCCCCCAGTGTACACAATCAATCCCCCCCAGTGTTCACAATCAATCCCCCCCAGTGTTCACAATCAATCCCCCCCAGTGTTCACAATCAATCCCCCCCAGTGTTCACAATCAATCCCCCCAGTGTACACAATCAATCCCCCCACAGTGTTCACAATCAATCCCCCCCAGTGTTCACAATCAATCCCCCCAGTGTACACAATCAATCCCCCCACAGTGTTCACAATCAATCCCCCCAGTGTTCACAATCAATCCCCCCAGTGTACACAATCAATCCCCCCCAGTGTACACAATCAATCCCCCCCAGTGTTCACAATCAATCCCCCCAGTGTTCACTATTATTCATGAATGGGGAGTGTGTTCACCTCCCCACGGCGACGCTCCTCCTCCTCCTCGCGGTGATTGGTTGGACTGGAAGCCCCGCCCACTCTCTGACGTGTGGCAGGCCCCGCCCCCGGGGCAGCTGTCAATCAGCGGGCGGGCGGCGCGTCACTTCCCGCGGCGGCGGCGGCCGGAGGAGGAGGAGGAGGCGGAGAAGGTAAAATGGAGACCGGGGATCGGGGCCTGGGGAGCGGGGGAGACCCCGGGGTCCGAACATCACCCCCCCGCCCCCCTCTCTCTCACCCCCGCCCCAGTCAGCAGCGCCGCCCCCCGCAGCCGAATATCCTGCCCCGGGGTGAGGTCCTCAGGTGACGGTAAGGGGCTCGGCATTGCTGCCTCCCACAGTTCAATATCAGTAGGGGGCCATTGGACGAGGGCAACGATTGACTGACTTGCGGCACCCCGCCCCCCGCAGCCGAATAGCCCGCCTTGCCTTCCTCCCCCTCCCACAGCCGAAGAGCCCACCGTGCCTCGCCCCCCTCCCCCCCCGCAGCCGAATAGCCCGCCGTGCCACGCCCCCCCCCCCGCAGCCGAATAGCCCGCCGTGCCTCGCCCGCCCCCGCAGCCGAATAGCCCGCCGTGCCTCGCCCCCCCCGCAGCCGAATAGCCCACCGTGCCTCGCCCCCCTCCCCCCCCGCAGCCGAATAGCCCGCCGTGCCTCGCCCCCCCCCGCAGCTGAATAGCCCGCCGTGCCTCGCCCCCCCCTGCAGCCGAATAGCCCGCCGTGCCTCGCCCCCCCCGCAGCCGAATAGCCCGCCACACCCCCCCGGGCTGGACGGTGCACCCTCCTGCAGTCGAATACCCGACTGGCGGGTGGCCAGTGGAGCCCTGTGAACAGCGCCTTCAGGAGAGACGGGCGAATGGGAGGAGACGTCTCACCGGATCGCCCTCGACTAGCCGTCCAGCTCTCTGCCCGCTGGTCGCTGTCCGACCACCTCAGACCAGGGGTCTGTCTCCCCGTCTCTCGCTATCGCGGGTCTGTCTCCCCGTCTCTCACTGTCCCTGTAACTCTCTCTCTCTGTGTGATCGCGGGTCCGTCTCCCCGTCTCTCGCTATCGCGGGTCTGTCTCCCCGTCTCTCGCTGTCCCTGTAACTCTCTCTCTCTCTGATCGCGGGTCTGTCTCCCCGTCTCTCGCTGTCCCTGTAACTCTCTCTCTCTCTGATCGCGGGTCTGTCTCCCCGTCTCTCGCTGTCCCTGTAACTCTCTCTCTCTCTGATCGCGGGTCTGTCTCCCCGTCTCTCACTGTCCCTGTAACCCTCTCTCTCTCTCTCTCTCTGATCGCGGGTCTGTCTCCCCGTCTCTCACTGTCCCTGTAACTCTCTCTCTCTCTCTGATCGCGGGTCTGTCTCTCCGTCTCTCACTGTCCCTGTAACTCTCTCTCTCTCTGATCGCGGGTCTGTCTCCCCGTCTCTCGCTGTCCCTGTAACTCTCTCTCTCTCTGATCGCGGGTCTGTCTCTCCGTCTCTCGCTGTCCCTGTAACTCTCTCTCTGATCGCGGGTCTGTCTCCCCGTCTCTCGCTGTCCCTGTAACTCTCTCTCTCTCTGATCGCGGGTCTGTCTCCCCGTCTCTCACTGTCCCTGTAACTCTCTCTCTCTCTCTCTGATCGCGGGTCTGTCTCCCCGTCTCTCGCTGTCCCTGTAACTCTCTCTCTCTCTCTGATCGCGGGTCTGTCTCCCCGTCTCTCACTGTCCCTGTAACTCTCTCTCTCTCTGATTGCAGGTCTGTCTCCCCGTCTCTCACTGTCCCTGTAACTCACTCTCTCTGTGTGATCGCGGGTCTGTCTCCCCGTCTCTCGCTGTCCCTGTAACTCTCTCTCTCTCTGATCGCGGGTCTGTCTCCCCGTCTCTCACTGTCCCTGTAACCCTCTCTCTCTCTCTCTCTCTGATCGCGGGTCTGTCTCCCCGTCTCTCACTGTCCCTGTAACTCTCTCTCTCTCTGATCGCGGGTCTGTCTCCCCGTCTCTCACTGTCCCTGTAACTCTCTCTCTGATCGCGGGTCTGTCTCCCCGTCTCTCGCTGTCCCTGTAACTCTCTCTCTCTCTGATCGCGGGTCTGTCTCCCCGTCTCTCACTGTCCCTGTAACTCTCTCTCTCTCTCTGATCGCAGGTCTGTCTCCCCGTCTCTCGCTGTCCCTGTAACTCTCTCTCTCTCTGATCGCGGGTCTGTCTCCCCGTCTCTCACTGTCCCTGTAACTCTCTCTCTCTCTCTGATCGCAGGTCTGTCTCCCCGTCTCTCGCTGTCCCTGTAACTCTCTCTCTCTCTCTGATCGCAGGTCTGTCTCCCCGTCTCTCACTGTCCCTGTAACTCACTCTCTCTGTGTGATCGCGGGTCTGTCTCCCTGTCTCTCACTGTCCCTGTAACTCTCTCTCTCTCTGATCGCGGGTCTGTCTCCCCGTCTCTCACTGTCCCTGTAACTCTCTCTCTCTCTGATCGCAGGTCTGTCTCCCCGTCTCTCACTGTCCCTGTAACTCTCTCTCTCTCTCTGATCGCAGGTCTGTCTCCCCGTCTCTCACTGTCCCTGTAACTCACTCTCTCTGTGTGATCGCGGGTCTGTCTCCCCGTCTCTCACTGTCCCTGTAACTCTCTCTCTCTCTCTCTCTCTCTCTGATCGCGGGTCTGTCTCCCCGTCTCTCACTGTCCCTGTAACTCTCTCTCTCTCTCTCTGATCGCAGGTCTGTCTCCCCGTCTCTCACTGTCCCTGTAACTCACTCTCTCTGTGTGATCGCGGGTCTGTCTCCCTGTCTCTCACTGTCCCTGTAACTCTCTCTCTCTCTCTGATCGCGGGTCTGTCTCCCCGTCTCTCGCTGTCCCTGTAACTCTCTCTCTCTCTGATCGCGGGTCTGTCTCCCCGTCTCTCACTGTCCCTGTAACTCTCTCTCTCTCTGATCGCAGGTCTGTCTCCCCGTCTCTCACTGTCCCTGTAACTCTCTCTCTCTCTCTGATCGCAGGTCTGTCTCCCCGTCTCTCACTGTCCCTGTAACTCTCTCTCTCTCTCTGATCGCGGGTCTGTCTCCCCGTCTCTCGCTGTCCCTGTAACTCTCTCTCTCTCTGATCGCGGGTCTGTCTCCCCGTCTCTCACTGTCCCTGTAACTCTCTCTCTCTCTGATCGCAGGTCTGTCTCCCCGTCTCTCACTGTCCCTGTAGCTCTCTCTCTCTCTCTGATCGCAGGTCTGTCTCCCCGTCTCTCACTGTCCCTGTAACTCACTCTCTCTGTGTGATCGCGGGTCTGTCTCCCCGTCTCTCACTGTCCCTGTAACTCTCTCTCTCTCTGATCGCGGGTCTGTCTCCCCGTCTCTCACTGTCCCTGTAACCCTCTCTCTCTCTCTCTCTCTCTGATCGCGGGTCTGTCTCCCCGTCTCTCACTGTCCCTGTAACTCTCTCTCTCTCTCTGATCGCAGGTCTGTCTCCCCGTCTCTCACTGTCCCTGTAACTCACTCTCTCTGTGTGATCGCGGGTCTGTCTCCCCGTCTCTCACTGTCCCTGTAACTCTCTCTCTCTCTGATCGCGGGTCTGTCTCCCCCGTCTCTCACTGTCCCTGTAACTCACTCTCTGTGATCGCGGGTCTGTCTCCCCGTCTCTCACTGTCCCTGTAACTCTCTCTCTCTCTGATCGCGGGTCTGTCTCTCCGTCTCTCACTGTCCCTGTAACTCTCTCTCTCTCTCTGATCGCGGGTCTGTCTCCCCGTCTCTCACTGTCCCTGTAACTCTCTCTCTCTCTCTCTGATCGCGGGTCTGTCTCCCCGTCTCTCGCTATCGCGGGTCTGTCTCCCCGTCTCTCGCTGTCCCTGTAACTCTCTCTCTCTCTGATCGCGGGTCTGTCTCTCCGTCTCTCACTGTCCCTGTAACTCTCTCTCTCTGATCGCGGGTCTGTCTCCCCGTCTCTCGCTGTCCCTGTAACTCTCTCTCTCTCTGATCGCGGGTCTGTCTCTCCGTCTCTCACTGTCCCTGTAACTCTCTCTCTCTCTCTGATCGCGGGTCTGTCTCCCCGTCTCTCGCTATCGCGGGTCTGTCTCCCCGTCTCTCGCTATCGCGGGTCTGTCTCCCCGTCTCTCGCTGTCCCTGTAACTCTCTCTCTCTCTGATCGCGGGTCTGTCTCCCCGTCTCTCACTGTCCCTGTAACTCTCTCTCTCTCTCTGATCGCGGGTCTGTCTCCCCGTCTCTCGCTGTCCCTGTAACTCTCTCTCTGATCGCGGGTCTGTCTCCCCGTCTCTCGCTGTCCCTGTAACTCACTCTCTCTGTGTGATCGCGGGTCTGTCTCCCCGTCTCTCACTGTCCCTGTAACTCACTCTCTGTGATCGCGGGACTGTCTCCCCGTCTCTCGCTATCGCGGGACTGTCTCCCCGTCTCTCGCTATCGCGGGACTGTCTCCCCGTCTCTCGCTATCGCGGGTCTGTCTCCCCGTCTCTCACTGTCCCTGTAACTCTCTCTCTCTCTGATCGCGGGTCTGTCTCCCCGTCTCTCACTGTCCCTGTAACTCTCTCTCTCTCTGATCGCGGGTCTGTCTCCCCGTCTCTCACTGTCCCTGTAACACTCTCTCTCTGTGTGATCGCGGGTCTGTCTCCCCGTCTCTCGCTGTCCCTGTAACTCTCTCTCTCTCTGATCGCGGGTCTGTCTCCCCGTCTCTCACTGTCCCTGTAACTCTCTCTCTCTCTCTGATCGCGGGTCTGTCTCCCCGTCTCTCACTGTCCCTGTAACTCTCTCTCTCTCTGATCGCGGGTCTGTCTCCCCGTCTCTCGCTGTCCCTGGAACTCTCTCTCTCTCTGATCGCGGGTCTGTCTCCCCGTCTCTCGCTGTCCCTGTAACTCTCTCTCTCTCTGATCGCGGGTCTGTCTCCCCGTCTCTCACTGTCCCTGTAACTCTCTCTCTCTCTGATCGCGGGTCTGTCTCCCCGTCTCTCACTGTCCCTGTAACACTCTCTCTCTGTGTGATCGCGGGTCTGTCTCCCCGTCTCTCGCTGTCCCTGTAACTCTCTCTCTCTCTGATCGCGGGTCTGTCTCCCCGTCTCTCACTGTCCCTGTAACTCTCTCTCTCTCTCTGATCGCGGGTCTGTCTCCCCGTCTCTCACTGTCCCTGTAACTCTCTCTCTCTCTCTGATCACGGGTCTGTCTCCCCGTCTCTCGCTGTCCCTGTAACTCTCTCTCTCTCTGATCGCAGGTCTGTCTCCCCGTCTCTCACTGTCCCTGTAACTCTCTCTCTCTGTGTGATCGCGGGTCTGTCTCCCCGTCTCTCACTGTCCCTGTAACTCTCTCTCTCTCTCTGATCGCGGGTCTGTCTCCCCGTCTCTCGCTGTCCCTGTAACTCTCTCTCTCTCTGATCGCGGGTCTGTCTCCCCGTCTCTCGCTGTCCCTGTAACTCTCTCTCTCTCTGATCGCGGGTCTGTCTCCCCGTCTCTCACTGTCCCTGTAACTCTCTCTTTCTGTGTGATCGCGGATCTGTCTCCCCGTCTATCACTGTCCCTGTAACTCTCTCTCTCTGTGATCGCGGGTCTGTCTCCCCGTCTCTCGCTGTCCCTGTAACTCTCTCTCTCTCTGATCGCAGGTCTGTCTCCCCGTCTCTCACTGTCCCTGTAACTCTCTCTCTCTCTGTGTGATCGCGGGTCTGTCTCTCCGTCTCTCGCTGTCCCTGTAACTCTCTCTCTCTCTGATCGCGGGTCTGTCTCCCCGTCTCTCACTGTCCCTGTAACCCTCTCTCTCTCTCTCTCTCTGATCGCGGGTCTGTCTCCCCGTCTCTCACTGTCCCTGTAACTCTCTCTCTCTCTGATCGCGGGTCTGTCTCCCCGTCTCTCACTGTCCCTGTAACTCTCTCTCTCTGATCGCGGGTCTGTCTCCCCGTCTCTCGCTGTCCCTGTAACTCTCTCTCTCTCTGATCGCGGGTCTGTCTCCCCGTCTCTCGCTGTCCCTGTAACTCTCTCTTTCTGTGTGATCGCGGATCTGTCTCCCCGTCTATCACTGTCCCTGTAACTCTCTCTCTCTGTGATCGCGGGTCTGTCTCCCCGTCTCTCGCTGTCCCTGTAACTCTCTCTCTCTCTGATCGCAGGTCTGTCTCCCCGTCTCTCACTGTCCCTGTAACTCTCTCTCTCTCTGTGTGATCGCGGGTCTGTCTCTCCGTCTCTCGCTGTCCCTGTAACTCTCTCTCTCTCTGATCGCGGGTCTGTCTCCCCGTCTCTCACTGTCCCTGTAACCCTCTCTCTCTCTCTCTCTCTGATCGCGGGTCTGTCTCCCCGTCTCTCACTGTCCCTGTAACTCTCTCTCTCTCTGATCGCAGGTCTGTCTCCCCGTCTCTCACTGTCCCTGTAACTCTCTCTCTCTGATCGCGGGTCTGTCTCCCCGTCTCTCGCTGTCCCTGTAACTCTCTCTCTGTGTGATCGCGGGTCTGTCTCCCCGTCTCTCACTGTCCCTGTAACTCTCTCTCTCTCTGATCGCGGGTCTGTCTCCCCGTCTCTCACTGTCCCTGTAACTCTCTCTCTCTCTCTCTCTCTCTCTCTCTGATCGCGGGTCTGTCTCCCCGTCTCTCGCTGTCCCTGTAACTCTCTCTCTCTGTGTGATCGCAGGTCTGTCTCTCCGTCTCTCACTGTCCCTGTAACTCTCTCTCTCTCTCTCTGATCGCGGGTCTGTCTCCCCGTCTCTCACTGTCCCTGTAACTCTCTCTCCCTCTCTCTCTGATCGCGGGTCTGTCTCCCCGTCTCTCACTGTCCCTGTAACTCTCTCTCTGATCGCGGGTCTGTCTCCCCGTCTCTCACTGTCCCTGTAACTCTCTCTCTCTCTCTCTGATCGCGGGTCTGTCTCCCCGTCTCTCACTGTCCCTGTAACTCTCTCGCTCTCTGATCGCGGGTCTGTCTCTCCGTCTCTCGCTGTCCCTGTAACTCTCTCTCTCTCTCTGATCGCGGGTCTGTCTCCCCGTCTCTCGCTGTCCCTGTAACTCTCTCTCTCTCTCTCTCTCTGATCGCGGGTCTGTCTCCCTGTCTCTCGCTGTCCCTGTAACTCTCTCTCTCTCTGATCGCGGGTCTGTCTCCCCGTCTCTCACTGTCCCTGTAACTCTCTCTGTGATCGCGGGTCTGTCTCTCCGTCTCTCACTGTCCCTGTAACTCTCTCTCTGATCGCGGGTCTGTCTCCCCGTCTCTCACTGTCCCTGTAACTCTCTCTCTCTCTGATCGCGGGTCTGTCTCCCCTTCTCTCACTGTCCCTGTAACTCTCTCTCTCTGATCGCGGGTCTGTCTCCCCGTCTCTCACTGTCCCTGTAACTCTCTCTCTCTCTGATCGCGGGTCTGTCTCCCCGTCTCTCGCTGTCCCTGTAACACTCTCTCTCTCTCTCTCTCTCTCTCTCTCTCTGATCGCGGGTCTGTCTCCCCGTCTCTCACTGTCCCTGTAACTCTCTCTCTCTCTCTCTCTCTGATCGTGGGTCTGTCTCCCCGTCTCTCACTGTCCCTGTAACACTCACTCTCTCTCTCTCTCTCTCTCTCTCTCTCTGATCGCGGGTCTGTCTCCCCGTCTCTCACTGTCCCTGTAACTCTCTCTCTCTCTCTGATCGCAGGTCTGTCTCCCCGTCTCTCGCTGTCCCTGTAACTCTCTCTCTCTCTCTCTGATCGCGGGTCTGTCTCTCCGTCTCTCACTGTCCCTGTAACTCTCTCTCTCTCTCTCTCTCTCTGATCGCGGGTCTGTCGCCCCGTCTCTCACTGTCCCTGTAACTCTCTCTCTCTCTCTGATCGCAGGTCTGTCTCCCCGTCTCTCGCTGTCCCTGTAACTCTCTCTCTCTCTCTCTGATCGCGGGTCTGTCTCTCCGTCTCTCACTGTCCCTGTAACTCTCTCTCTCTCTCTCTCTCTCTGATCGCGGGTCTGTCTCCCCGTCTCTCACTGTCCCTGTAACTCTCTCTCTCTCTCTCTGATCGCAGGTCTGTCTCCCCGTCTGTCGCTGTCCCTGTAACTCTCTCTCTCTCTGTTCACGGGTCTGTCTCCCCGTCTCTCACTGTCCCTGTAACTCTCTCTCTCTCTCTCTCTGATCGCGGGTCTGTCTCCCCGTCTCTCACTGTCCTTGTAACTCTCTCTCTCTCTCTGATCGCGGGTCTGTCTCCCCGTCTCTCACTGTCCCTGTAACTCTCTCTCTCTCTCTGATCGCGGGTCTGTCTCCCCGTCTCTCGCTGTCCCTGTAACTCTCTCTCTCTCTGATCACGGGTCTGTCTCCCGGTCTCTCGCTGTCCCTGTAACTCTCTCTCTCTCTGATCGCGGGTCTGTCTCCCCGTCTCTCACTGTCCTTGTAACTCTCTCTCTCTCTCTGATCGCGGGTCTGTCTCCCCGTCTCTCACTGTCCCTGTAACTCTCTCTCTCTCTGATCGCGGGTATGTCTCCCCGTCTCTCGCTGTCCCTGTAACTCTCTCTCTCTCTGATCACGGGTCTGTCTCCCCGTCTCTCACTGTCCCTGTAACTCTCTCTCTCTCTCTGATCGCGGGTGTGTCTCCCCGTCTCTCGCTGTCCCTGTAACTCTCTCTCTCTCTGATCACGGGTCTGTCTCCCCGTCTCTCACTGTCCCTGTAACTCTCTCTCTCTGTCATCGCGGGTCTGTCTCCCCGTCTCTCACTGTCCCTGTAACACTCTCTCTCTGATCGCGGGGTCTGTCTCCCCGTCTCTCGCTGTCCCTGTAACTCTCTCTCTCTCTGATCGCGGGTCTGTCTCCCCGTCTCTCGCTGTCCCTGCAACACTCTCTCTCTCTCTCTCTCTCTCTCTCTCTCTCTCTGTGATCGCGGGTCTGTCTCCCCGTCTCTCACTGTCCCTGTAACACTCTCTCTCTCTCTCTCTCTCTCTGATCGCAGGTCTGTCTCCCCGTCTCTCACTGTCCCTGTAACTCTCTCTCTCTCTCTCTCTGATCGCGGGTCTGTCTCCCCGTCTCTCACTGTCCCTGTAACTCTCTCGCTCTCTGATCGCGGGTCTGTCTCTCCGTCTCTCGCTGTCCCTGTAACTCTCTCTCTCTCTCTGATCGCGGGTCTGTCTCCCCGTCTCTCGCTGTCCCTGTAACTCTCTCTCTCTCTCTCTCTGATCGCGGGTCTGTCTCCCTGTCTCTCGCTGTCCCTGTAACTCTCTCTCTCTCTGATCGCGGGTCTGTCTCCCCGTCTCTCACTGTCCCTGTAAACTCTCTCTGTGATCGCGGGTCTGTCTCTCCGTCTCTCACTGTCCCTGTAACTCTCTCTCTGATCGCGGGTCCTGTCTCCCCGTCTCTCACTGTCCCTGTAACTCTCTCTCTCTCTGATCGCGGGTCTGTCTCCCCTTCTCTCACTGTCCCTGTAACTCTCTCTCTCTGATCGCGGGTCTGTCTCCCCGTCTCTCACTGTCCCTGTAACTCTCTCTCTCTCTGATCGCGGGTCTGTCTCCCCGTCTCTCGCTGTCCCTGTAACACTCTCTCTCTCTCTCTCTCTCTCTCTCTCTCTCTGATCGCGGGTCTGTCTCCCCGTCTCTCACTGTCCCTGTAACTCTCTCTCTCTCTCTCTCTGTGATCGTGGGTCTGTCTCCCCGTCTCTCACTGTCCCTGTAACACTCACTCTCTCTCTCTCTCTCTCTCTCTCTCTCTCTCTCTGATCGCGGGTCTGTCTCCCCGTCTCTCACTGTCCCTGTAACTCTCTCTCTCTCTCTCTGATCGCAGGTCTGTCTCCCCGTCTCTCGCTGTCCCTGTAACTCTCTCTCTCTCTCTCTGATCGCGGGTCTGTCTCTCCGTCTCTCACTGTCCCCTGTAACTCTCTCTCTCTCTCTCTCTCTCTCTGATCGCGGGTCTGTCGCCCCGTCTCTCACTGTCCCTGTAACTCTCTCTCTCTCTCTGATCGCAGGTCTGTCTCCCCGTCTGTCGCTGTCCCTGTAACTCTCTCTCTCTCTGATCACGGGTCTGTCTCCCCGTCTCTCACTGTCCCTGTAACTCTCTCTCTCTCTCTCTGATCGCGGGTCTGTCTCCCCGTCTCTCACTGTCCTTGTAACTCTCTCTCTCTCTCTGATCGCGGGTCTGTCTCCCCGTCTCTCACTGTCCCTGTAACTCTCTCTCTCTCTCTGATCGCGGGTCTGTCTCCCCGTCTCTCGCTGTCCCTGTAACTCTCTCTCTCTCTGATCACGGGTCTGTCTCCCGGTCTCTCTCGCTGTCCCTGTAACTCTCTCTCTCTCTGATCGCGGGTCTGTCTCCCCGTCTCTCACTGTCCTTGTAACTCTCTCTCTCTCTCTGATCGCGGGTCTGTCTCCCCGTCTCTCACTGTCCCTGTAACTCTCTCTCTCTCTGATCGCGGGTATGTCTCCCCGTCTCTCGCTGTCCCTGTCACTCTCTCTCTCTCTGATCACGGGTCTGTCTCCCCGTCTCTCACTGTCCCTGTAACTCTCTCTCTCTCTCTGATCGCGGGTGTGTCTCCCCGTCTCTCGCTGTCCCTGTAACTCTCTCTCTCTGTGATCGCGGGTCTGTCTCCCCGTCTCTCACTGTCCCTGTAACACTCTCTCTCTGATCGCGGGTCTGTCTCCCCGTCTCTCGCTGTCCCTGTAACTCTCTCTCTCTCTGATCGCGGGTCTGTCTCCCCGTCTCTCGCTGTCCCTGCAACACTCTCTCTCTCTCTCTCTCTCTCTCTCTGTGTGATCGCGGGTCTGTCTCCCCGTCTCTCACTGTCCCTGTAACACTCTCTCTCTCTCTCTCTCTCTCTGATCGCAGGTCTGTCTCCCCATCTCTCACTGTCCCTGTAACTCTCTCTCTCTCTCTGATCGCGGGTCTGTCTCCCCGTCTCTCACTGTCCCTGTAACACTCTCTCTCTCTCTCTCTCTCTCTCTCTCTCTCTGATCGCGGGTCTGTCTCTCCGTCTCTCACTGTCCCTGTAACTCTCTCTCTCTGATCGCGGGTCTGTCTCCCCGTCTCTCGCTGTCCCTGTAACTCTCTCTCTCTCTCTCTCTGATCGCGGGTCTGTCTCCCCGTCTCTCACTGTCCCTGTAACTCTCTCTCTCTCTGATCGCGGGTCTGTCTCCCCGTCTCTCACTGTCCCTGTAACTCTCTCTCTCTCTCTCTGTGATCGCGGGTCTGTCTCCCCGTCTCTCGCTGTCCCTGTAACTCTCTCTCTCTCTCTCTGTGATCGCGGGTCTGTCTCCCCGTCTCTCGCTGTCCCTGTAACACTCTCTCTCTCCTCTTACAGGTTGGCCGAGTCTGTTCCTGCCATTCGCTGCTCCCTGTGTGAACATGAGACTGGCAGGTGAGAGATTATTTTACTGGCACCAGAATTCCAGTAATCTGCTCAGATCAGTGCGAGAATGATCACCAGTGTAATTCTACACTCTGCACTGGTGGGTCCGGGTCTGTCCCTGTACAGTACTGGTGGGTACAGGTCTGTCACTGTATAACACTGGGGTACAGTACTGGTGGGTCCGGGTCTGTCACTGTATAACACTGGGGTACAGTACTGGGGGGTCCAGGTCTGTCAGTGTATAAACACTGGGGTACAGTACTGGGGGGGTCCGGGTCTGTCACTGTATAACACTGGGGTACAGTACTGGTGGGGACAGGTCTGTCACTGTTTAACACTGGGGTACAGTACTGGGGGGGTCCAGGTCTGTCACTGTATAACACTGGGGTACAGTACTGGTGGGTCCGGGTCTGTCACTGTATAACACTGGGGTACAGTACTGGTGGGGTCCGGGTCTGTCACTGTATAACACTGGGGTACAGTACTGGGGGGGTCCGGGTCTGTCACTGTATAACACTGGGGTACAGTACTGGTGGGGGACAGGTCTGTCACTGTTTAACACTGGGGTACAGTACTGGGGGGTCCAGGTCTGTCACTGTATAACACTGGGGTACAGTACTGGTGGGTCCGGGTCTGTCACTGTATAACACTGGGGTACAGTACTGGTGGGTCCAGGTCTGTCACTGTATAACACTGGGGTACAGTACTGGTGGGTACAGGTCTGTCAGTGTATAACACTGGGGTACAGTACTGGTGGGTTCCGGGTCTGTCACTGTATAACACTGGGGTACAGTACTGGTGGGTCCAGGTCTGTCACTGTATAACACTGGGGTACAGTACTGGTGGGTCCGGGTCTGTCACTGTATAACACTGGGGTACAGTACTGGTGGGTCCAGGTCTGTCACTGTATAACACTGGGGTACAGTACTGGTGGGTCCAGGTCTGTCACTGTATAACACTGGGGTACAGTACTGGGGGGTCCGGGTCTGTCACTATATAACACTGGGGGTACAGTACTGGTGGGTCCAGGTCTGTCACTGTATAACACTGGGGTACAGTACTGGTGGGTCCAGGTCTGTCACTGTATAACACTGGGGTACAGTACTGGTGGGTCCAGGTCTGTCAGTGTATAACACTGGGGTACAGTACTGGTGGGTCCAGGTCTATCACTGTATAACACTGGGGTACAGTACTGGTGGGTACAGGTCTGTCAGTGTATAACACTGGGGTACAGTACTGGTGGGTACAGGTCTGTCAGTGTATAACACTGGGGTACAGTACTGGTGGGTACAGGTCTGTCAGTGTATAACACTGGGGTACAGTACTGGTGGGTCCAGGTCTATCACTGTATAACACTGGGGTACAGTACTGGTGGGTACAGGTCTGTCAGTGTATAACACTGGGGTACAGTACTGGTGGGTACAGGTCTGTCAGTGTATAACACTGGGGTACAGTACTGGTGGGTCCAGGTCTATCACTGTATAACACTGGGGTACAGTACTGGTGGGTCCAGGTCTGTCAGTGTATAACACTGGGGTACAGTA
>NC_090369.1:257682-334670 GCF_035084215.1 Heptranchias perlo | reverse complement strand
TTTCATCGCCGCCAATCGGCCGGAGCCTGGCAACGCCATTGGCTGCGAAAACTGTCAATCGAATGACGCAGGCGCCCTCCCCTCCCCTTGAGTCACAAACGTTGGCCCGTCGGCTCACGCCCATTGGTCAGCGTTACCGTCCATCATCACTCCGCCGCACGTCACTGGCTCGCCGCGCCGTCAATCAGCGCCCGGAAGGCGGGAGCCGGGGAGAAGGGGGCGGGTCCGGGTCCGACGCCACTGCGCATGTGCGTGAGGCGCTGAAGCGAAATGGGGAAACGGAGCATGCGCCTGAGGGGCTGAACCCCCATTCCTGAGGGGGGTCCCCAATCCCCCTGGGGGAGGGGGTAATGAACCCCTATTCCTGAGGGGGGTCCCCAATCCCCCCCGGGGGAGGGGTAATGAACCCCTATTCCTGAGGGGGGTCCCCAATCCCCCCGGGGGAGGGGGGTAATGAACCCCCATTCCTGAGGAGGGTCCCCAAATCCCCCCGGGGGAGGGGGTAATGAACCCCCATTCCTGAGGGGGGTCCCCAAATCCCCCCGGGGGAGGGGTAATGAACCCCCATTCAAGGGGGGTCCCCAAATCCCCCTGGGGGAGGGAGTAATGAACCCCTATTCCTGAGGGGGGTCCCCAATCCCCCCGGGGGGAGGGGGTAATGAACCCCCATTCCTGAGGGGGGGTCCCCAATCCCCCCGGGGGAGGGAGTAATGAACCCCTATTCCTGAGGGGGGTCCCCAATCCCCCCGGGGGGAGGGGTAATGAACCCCCATTCCTGAGGAGGGTCCCCAATCCCCCTGGGGGGAGGGGTAATGAACCCCCATTCCTGAGGGGGGTCCCCAATCCCCCTGGGGGGAGGGGTAATGAACCCCCATTCCTGAGGGGGGTCCCCGATCCCCCCAGGGGAGGGGGTAATGAACCCCCATTCCTGAGGAGGGTCCCCAATCCCCCGGGGGGAGGGGTAATGAACCCCCATTCCTAAGGGGGGTCCCCAATCCCCCCAGGGGGAGGGGTAATGAACCCCCATTCCTGAGGGGGGTCCCCAATCCCCCCGGGGGAGGGGTAATGAACCCCTATTCCTGAGGGGGGTCCCCAATCCCCCCGGGGGAGGGGTAATGAACCCCTATTCCTGAGGGGGGTCCCCAATCCCCCCGGGGGAGGGGTAATGAACCCCCATTCCTGAGGGGGGTTCCCCAATCCCCCCCGGGGGAGGGGTAATGAACCCCCATTCCTGAGGGGGGTCCCCAATCCCCCCGTGGGAGGGGTAATGAACCCCCATTCCTGAGGGGGGGGTCCCCAATCCCCCCGGGGGAGGGGTAATGAACCCCCATTCCTGAGGGGGGTCCCCAGTCCCCCTGGGGGAGGGGGTAATGAACCCCCATTCCTGAGGGGGGTCCCCAATCCCCCCGGGGAGGGGTAATGAACCCCCATTCCTGAGGGGGGTCCCCGATCCCCCCGGGGGAGGGGGTAATGAACCCCCATTCCTGAGGGGGGTCCCCAGTCCCCCTGGGGGAGGGGGTAATGAACCCCCATTCCTGAGGGGGGTCCCCAATCCCCCCGGGGAGGGGTAATGAACCCCCATTCCTGAGGGGGGTCCCCGATCCCCCCGGGGGAGGAGTTAATGAACCCCCATTCCTGAGGGGAGTCCCCAATCCCCCTGGGGGAGGAGTTAATGAACCCCCATTCCTGAGGGGGGCCCAATCCCACTGGGGGGAGGGGGTAATGAACCCCCATTCCTGAGGGGGGGGTCCCCATCCCCCGGGGGAGGAGTTAATGAACCCCCATTCCTGAGGGGGGCCCAATCCCACTGGGGGAGGGGGTAATGAACCCCCATTCCTGAGGGGGGGTCCCCAATTCCCCGGGGGAGGAGTTAATGAACCCCCATTCCTGAGGGGGGCCCAATCCCACTGGGGGGAGGGGGTAATGAACCCCCATTCCTGAGGGGGTCCCCAATCCCCCTGGGGGAGGGGGTAATGAACCCCCATTCCTGAGGGGGGTCCCCAATCCCCCTGGGGGAGGGGGTAATGAACCCCCCATTCCTGAGGATCTGTCCCCATTCGTGGTGGAGCTGTTAATCACCCCATTCATGGCGCCATTCTGGGGTGAGCAGTTCAGCCACTTCCAGCAACCCCTCGATTTTAAAATTCTCGTCCTCGTGTTCTAATCCCTCTGTGGCCCCTCTTCCCCCTCCCTATCTCTGTAACCTCCTCCAGCCCCTACGACCCTCCCAGATCTCTGCGCTCCTCCAATTCCGGCCTCTTGTCCGTCCCCCGATGTCCACCGCTCCGCCATTGGCGGCCGTGCCTTCAGCTGCCTCGGCCCTAAGCTCTGGAATTCCCTCCCTAAACCTCTCCGCCTCTCTCTCTCTCCTCCTTAAAACCTCCCTCTCTGACCAAGCTTTGTGCTGGGTCACTTTAAGAGTTGCTGGCTGCTTCATTTCACAATATGATTCTGGGGCTGACACAGATGGGGTGTCCTCCCCGTGTCCTGGCCAGCAGGAAATGATAAAAAGGATGGTGGTCAGAGAGGTGGCCGTGAGCTGCTGACTGGCCAGCTGGGACATTGTTACTTGCTTCCCTTCAGCTCGTGGGACTGGGTTTTGGGTGCACTGTCCCTTTAAGAGCTGTGGTCTGCCTCGTTTCTCAGCGTGATTGTGGGGCTGATCCAGCAGCGGGGGAGGAAGGAGCAGGCTTGGATCGCACTGCAGGCAAATTGGGAGGCTGAGATTAAAAGCTTGTGATTCCCACACCGGGAGTCGAACCCGGGCCGCCTGGGTGAAAACCAGGAATCCTGACCGCTAGACCATATGGGAAGTGACGGAGAGAGGAGCAGGAAGGGTACTGGGACTACACCCACAATCGACATGGGCCCGGGCCCGAGCTCTGCTCACACTGCAGTTCCACACACACCACCCCCTGTGGCTGGAGGCAGCCAGCACCGCATCCACACCAGACACCCATCTGTCTCACTTCACCGCCTCCCGAACCCCTGGCAAGCACAGCTGTGCACATCTGCTTCTTTCCCTCCACTGGTGACCAGCCCGACAATCCCCCTCCCCAGGCCCAGAAACATCCCGGGGAATCGGACTCTGGGTCGGACAGTCCGTCCCTTCCAGCTGCTCTCCGGCCTCGGCCCCTGCGGATCCGGCCCTGGCCTGGATGGTCAGTCCGAGGGCCGTGACGGTGGCGTATTGTGTGAGTGTCCCAACACTTCCCACTGGGGTCTCTCTCACTCACTGGGAGCGAGCACCACATCTGTATCGGACACACACTGTGCGCATCACCCATCCCTCACTGTCCATTCACCTCATCCGAAATCCTTGGAGCTCGAGCTTTGTGTGATAGATGGGGGTATGTAGTCACCAATCATTCTGATCCTCCAGATTAAGCCATGTGGAGGAGTGGAATAAAATCTAAAGTGGTGTTCGCCCTGGGATGGGATAGTGAGTACAGGTGGCTCTGACTCTATCGTATTTGTGTGGCTCTCAGTCTCAGTTAATTTCCTGCGGGTGTCACCTGCCCTCGCGGTTTTTCACCCAGATTTCTGGACACTAAGGGAATCGGGGGAAATGGGGAACGGCAGGAAAGTGGAGTTCTAAAAGCTGACCATTCCCACACCGGGAGTCTGGGTGAAAACCAGGAATCCTAACGGCTAGACCATATGGGAACTGAGGGAGAGGCAGAGGTACTGACGGAGATACCAACAGGAGGGGTACTGACACTACACCCAGAGGGTTAAGGGGAGATTTAATAGAGGCGTTCACAATCATGAGGGGTTTTGATGGAGTAGACGGGGAGAAACTGTTTCCAGTGATGGAAGGGTTAATAACCAGGGGACACAGATTTAACAAAAAAAGCCAGAGGGGGAGATGAGGAGAATGTTTTTTACGCAGCGAGTTGTTCTGATCTGGAATTCACTGCCTGAAAGGGCGGTGGAAGCAGATTCAATAATAAATTTCAAAAGGGAATTGGAGAAATAGTCGAAGGGGAAAAATTTGCAGGGTACGGGGAAAGAGCAGGGGGGAATGGGATTAATGGGATAGTTCTTTCAAAGAGCCGGCAGAGGCACGATGGGCCAAATGGCCTCCTTCTGTTCTGTAAGAATCTATAATCTAAACAAGTGTCCCCATAACATGGGCTCTGGCCTCTGCTCACACCCACCACACCCTGTGGCTGCAGGGAGCCAGCACCGCATCCATACACTTAGACATGTAAGTTTTAATAAAATGGTCAGAGAGGATGATAGTGGAGGTAACGATTGGCAATTGATAAACAGCTCACACACGGAGTCACTGGTCCTGGGCACTCGACAGGAGAGCTGGTAGGGTTTCTCCTTCTGGCTTCAAACAACGAGATCGACAGTTAAAGGGTGGTTTTGAACCGGAATGATGTGAGGCAATCGGAAAACAAGGGGCTGTGAGAAGGTTGGAGTGCCAGAGGGAATGGGCAGAGATTATCTGGTCTTTGTCAAGTACAATGATGTGGGGAAGAGTGGCATTTTTTTTGTTTTATATGATTACATTAAAAGAAGTTGTACTGTATGAATTAACGCAGCCTGATCGTCACCTCTGCTCTGTACATTGAGTTTATTGTGAAAGAGTTTAAACTAAACAGTACAATTTTACAGGGGGTGCAAGAACAGAGAGACCTTGTGGTGTACGTACACAAGTCTTAGAAGGTGGCAGGACAAGTTGAGAATGTGGGATCCTGGGCGTTGTTGATAGAGGCGTAGAGTACAAATGCAAGGTTATGTTAAACCTTTATAAATCACTGGTTAGGTCCCAGCTGGAGTATTGTGTCCAGTTCTGGACACCACACTTTAGGAAGGATGTGAAGGCCTTGGAGAGGGTGCAGAGGAGATTTACTGGAATGGTCCCAGGGATGAGGGACTCCAGTGATGTGGAGAGACTGGAGAAGCTGGGATTGTTCTCCTTGGAGCAGAGAGGGTTAAGGGGAGATTTAATCGAGGGGTTCAAAATCAGGAAGGGTTTTGATAGAGTAAATAAGGAGAAACTGTTTCCAGTGGCAGGAGGGTCGGGAACCAGAGGACACAGATTTAAGGTGATTGGTAAAAGAACCAGAGGGGGAGATGAGGAGAATGTTTTTTACGCAGCGAGTTGTTCTGATCTGGAATTCACTGCCTGAAAGGGCGGTGGAAGCAGATTCAATAATAACTTTCAAAAGGGAATTGGATAAATACTTGAAGGGGAAAAATTTACAGGGCTCTGGGGAAAGAGCAGGGGAGTGGGATTAATTGGATAGTTCTTTCAAAGAACTGGCACAGGAACAGGTATGATGGGCCGAGTGGCCTCCTCCTGTGCAGTGTGATTCTATGATCCTGTAAAAATGGTGCCGACATGGGGAGAGGCGGTGAGCCTTCTCCTTGAACCGCTGCAGTCCTTGCGGCCGACAGCGCTGACACGAGGCAACATCCGTGTTTTCAGCCACCGCAGAGCCGGGCACGCGCGGAGTTGGGCACGCGGGGAGTCGGGCACGCGTGGAGTTGGGCACGCGGGGAGTCGGGCACGCGTGGAGTTGGGCACGCGGGGAGTCGGGCACGCGCAGAGCCGGGCACGCGCGGAGTTGGGCACGCGGGGAGCCGGGCACGCGTGGAGTTGGGCACGCGGGGAGTCGGGCACGCGTGGAGTTGGGCACGCGGGGAGTCGGGCACGCGCAGAGCCGGGCACGCGCGGAGTTGGGCACGCGGGGAGCCGGGCACGCGCAGAGCCGGGCACGCGCGGAGTTGGGCACGCGGGGAGCCGGGCACGCGTGGAGTTGGGCACGCGGGGAGTCGGGCACGCGTGGAGTTGGGCACGCGGGGAGTCGGGCACGCGCAGAGCCGGGCACGCGCGGAGTTGGGCACGCGGGGAGCCGGGCACGCGGGGAGTCGGGCACGCGCGGAGTTGGGCACACGCGGAGTCGGGCACGTGCAGATCCGGGCACGCGCGGAGTTGGGCACGCGGGGAGTCGGGCACGCGCGGAGCCGGGCACGCGAGGAGCCGAGCATGCGTGGAGTCGGGCACGCGGGGAGTCGGGCACGCGGGGAGCTGGGCACGCGGGGAGCCGGGCACGCGCAGAGTCGGGCACGCGGGGAGCCAGGCACGCGGGGAGTTGGGCACGCGCGGAGTTGGGCACGCGGGGAGTTGGGCACGCGGGGAGCTGAGCACGCGGGGAGTTGGGCACGTGGGGAGTCGGGCACGCGTGGAGTTGGGCACGCGGGGAGTCGGGCACGCGTGGAGTTGGGCACGCGGGGAGTCGGGCACGCGCAGAGCCAGGCACGCGCGGAGTTGGGCACGCGGGGAGTCGGGCACGCGCGGAGCCGGGCAGGCGAGGAGCCGAGCATGCGTGGAGTCGGGCACGCGGGGAGCTGGGCACGCGGGGAGCCGGGCACGCGCGGAGTCGGGCACGCGGGGAGCCAGGCACGCGGGGAGTTGGGCACGCGCGGAGTTGGGCACGCGCGGAGTTGGGCATGCGGGGAGTTGGGCACGCGGGGAGCTGAGCACGCGGGGAGTTGGGCACGCGGGGAGCCGGGCACACGGGGAGTTGGGCACGCGGGGAGTTGGGCACGTGGGGAGTTGGGCACGCGGGGAGCTGGGCACGCGGGGAGTTGGGCACGCGGGGAGTCGGGCACGCGGGGAGCTGGGCACGCGGGGAGTCGGGTACGCGGGGAGCCGGGCACGCGCGGAGTCGGGCACGTTGGGAGCTGGGCACGCGTGGAGTCGCGCACGCGGGGAGCCGGGCACGCGGGTAGCTGGGCACGCGGGGAGTCGGGTATGCGGGGAGCCGGGCACGCGCGGAGTCGGGCACGTTGGGAGCTGGGCACGCGTGGAGTCGCGCACGCGGGGAGCCGGGCACGCGGGGAGCCGGGCACACGGGGAGCTGGGCACGCGTGGAGTCGCGCACGCGGGGAGCCGGGCACGCGGGGAGCCGGGCACACGGGGAGCCGGGCACGCGCGGAGTCGGGCACGCGGGGAGTCGGGCACGCGGGGAGCCGGGCACGCGCGGAGTCGGGCACGCAGGGAGCTGGGCACGCGTGGAGTCGCGCACGCGGGGAGCCGGGCACGCGGGGAGCCGGGCACACGGGGAGCCGGGCACGCGCGGAGTCGGGCACGCGGGGAGTCGGGCACGCGGGGAGCCGGGCACGCGCGGAGTCGGGCACGCAGGGAGCTGGGCACGCGTGGAGTCGCGCACGCGGGGAGCCGGGCACGCGGGGAGCCGGGCACACGGGGAGCCGGGCACGCGCGGAGTCGGGCACGCGGGGAGTCGGGCACGCGGGGAGCCGGGCACGCGCGGAGTCGGGCACGCGGGGAGTCGGGCACGCGGGGAGCCGGGCACGCGCGGAGTCGGGCACGCATGGAGCTGGGCACGCGTGGAGTCGCGCACGCGGGGAGCCGGGCACGCGGGGAGCCGGGCACGCGGGGAGCCGGGCACGCGGGGAGCCGGGCACGCGGGGAGCCGGGCACGCGGGGAGCCGGGCACGCGCGGAGTCGGGCATGCGGGGAGCCGGGCACGCGGGGAGCCGGGCACGCGCGGAGTCGGGCACGCAGGGAGCTGGGCACGCGTGGAGTCGGGCACGCGGGGAGCCGGGCACGCGGGGAGCCGGGCACACGGGGAGCCGGGCACGCGCGGAGTCGGGCACGCGGGGAGCCGGGCACGCGGGGAGCCGGGCACGCGGGGAGTCGGGCAAGCGGGGAGCCGGGCACGCGGGGAGTTGGGCACGCGTGGAGCCGGGCACGCGCGGAGTTGGGCACGCGGGGAGCCGGGCACGCGGGGAGCCGGGCACGCATGGAGCCGGGCACGCGGGGAGCCGGGCACGCGTGGAGCCGGGCACGCGCGGAGTTGGGCACGCGGGGAGCCGGGCACACGGGGAGCCGGGCACGCGGGGAGCTGGGCATGCGCGGAGCCGGGCACGCCGGGAGCCGGGCATGCGCGGAGCCTGGTGCCACTTTTCGGTGCCAACTGATGCCCCTTTGGTTGAGACGGCGATGGAGGTGGGGGGCCTGAGCAAGGGGCGCCTCGGCCGAGGATTGTTGTTTTTTCAAAAAATATACTTTATTCATAAAATTTGCAACAATCCAGACAATCCAGATTATACAATTTGCAGGTTCCATCAAGTACAGTTCAATGAACACATTGGACAGAATTACAGTTCATCACACTCCAGGGTGCCTCACTGCATTACACTCAATACAGATTCTTGATTTCAGGTACGTTACAGATTCATTACGGCTACGTTACAGATTCATTACGGCTACGTTACAGATTCATTACGGCTACGTTACAGATTCAATACAGGTACGTTACAGATCCATTACAGGTACATTACATCAATTTGCATTTTACATTCTGCCCGAGGGGGTTTTCCCCTGATTGCAGCCCCTCGGTCTACAATGGCGGGAAGGCTCTATACGGTTGCCTTTCCCCACAGAGCCTATGCGGCGGCCGCACCCATCCTCAGTCCGTCCCTGAGCACGTAGTCCTGGACCTTGGAATGTGCCAGTCTGCAACACTCGGTCGAGGACAGCTCCTTGCACTGGAAGACCAGCAAGTTTCGGGCAGACCAAAGGGCGTCTTTCACCGAGTTGATGGTCTTCCAGCAGCAGTTGATGTCCGTCTCAGTGTGTGTCCCCGGGAACAGCCCGTAGAGCACAGAGTCCTGTGTTACGGAACTGCTCGGGACGAACCTGGACAGATACCACTGCATCTCTCTCCAGACCGTCTTTGCAAAGGCACATTCCATAAGGAGATGGGTGACGGTCTAGTCTCCACCGCAGCCTCCTCGGGGACAGCGCGCGGTGGCGCTGAGAGTCCGGGAGTGCATGAAGGATCTGACGGGAAGGGCCCTTCTCACCACCAGCCAAGCTAGGTCTTGGTGCTTGTTTGAAAGCTCTGGCGATGAGGCGTTCTGCCAAATGACATTGACAGTCTGCTCGGGGAACCAACAGACAGGATTCACCATCTCCTTTTCCCTCAGGGTCTCGAGGACGTTACGTGCGGACCACTTACTGATCGCCTTGTGGTCAAAGGTGTTTTCCTGCACAAACCTTTCCACGAAGGACAGGTGGGGCGGAACGGTCCAACTGGACGGAGTGTTCGGTGGCAGCGTGGCCAGGCCCATCCTTCTCAACACCGGGGACAGGTAGAACCTCAGCACGTAGTGACACTTTGTGTTTGTGTACCGAGGGACTACGCACAGCTTGATGCAGCCGCACACAAAGGTGGCCATCAGGATGAGGGCCACGTTGGGCACGCCTTTCCCCCCTTTCTCTGGAGATTTGTACATCGTGACCCTGCGGACACGGTCCATTTTTGATCTCCAGATAAAGTGGAAGATGGCTCGGGTGACTGTCGCGGTGCAGGAGCGAGGTATGGGCCAGACCTGCGCCACGTACAGCAACACCGAGAGCACCTCGTACCTGATGACCAGGTTCTTGCCCACGATTGAGAGGGATCGTCGGTCCCACAGTCCCAGTTTCTGCTTCACCTTGGCAATACGCTCCTCCCAGTTTCTGGTGCACGCCCCGGACCCCCCGAGCCAGATCCCCAGCACCTTCAGGTAATCCGACCTGACGGTGAAGGGGACAAAGGATCGGTCGGTCCACTTCCCAAAGAACGTGGCCTCGCTCTTGGGTGCGATTTACCCTGGCCCCCGAGGCCACTTCGAACAGCTCTCAGATGCTCATCAATCTGCGGATCGACAGCTGATCCGAGCAGAAGACGGCGACATGGTCCATGTACAGGGAGGCCTTGACCTGAGTGCCTCCGCTGCCTGGGATCGTCACCCCTCTTATGCCCGCATCCCTCCTGATGGACTGGGCAAAGGGTTCGATGCAACACATGAGCAAGACGGAGGAGAGAGGACATCCCTGCCCGACTCCAGATTTGATCGGAAAGCTTTCTGATTCCCACCCGTTGATTGAAACGGCGCTACTGATGTTCGTGTGGAGCAGTTGGATCCAATTGCGGATTCCCTCCCCAAACCCCATTTTGGAGAGCACGTCCATCATGTACGTGTGGGATATCCTGTCAAAGGCCTTCTCCTGGTCCAGGCTGATGAGGCAGGTGTTCACCCCCCCTGTCCTGCACGTAGACGATCGTATCCCTGAGTAGCGCCAGGCTATCGGGGATCTTCCTGCCGGGTACGGCGCAGGTCTGATCGGGGCGGACTTGACCCGATTGGCGATGACCTTGGACAGGATTTCAAGGTCCACGCTAAGTAGCGAGATGGGGACGCCAATTTTTGATTTCTTCCCTCTCCCCCTTCCGCTTGTAGATGAGGGCGATGATGCCTTTCCTCATGGCGTCTGACATGCTGCCTGCCAGAAGCACGCCCCCGTACACTTCCAGCAGGTCCGGGCCTTTCCAGCCCCGCGGAGCCGAGGACCACCCCACCGGTAAGCCGTCGCTCGTTGCTTGGCGTCTTCCGGCAGAGGGGCCGAGGCGAAGGGCAGACTGAGGCGCGGCGAGGGCGGCCGCCGGCCAGCGGCCGCGGTCCTCACGGCGGCTACCGGGGGGGGGGGGGGGGGTGGGGGGGAGCCACGGGGTGGGCGAAGCCTAAAGCTGAGGTAAACACGATCCAGCGGCCAAAGACGATGCGTGTTCTCCCGACTATAAGGGCAATCTGGGGGGAATGTCGGCCATTGGCGCCATCCTGGCGGTTGGCAGTTGGTGGCACGTGAGGCAGGCTGACATTCAAATTCAAATCCCGCCCCCCTCTCTCCCGCGCGCCTCAGGGGGCGGGGCCGCCGCCCGGGGCGGGGGGGATGGCCCACGTGGCCCTTTTGTGCTTCTCTCGCCAATTGTTGCCCTTCATCCAGGCTGCTTTTCCTCCCATTGGCTGAAATGCCTGTCAATAACACCACGCCCCGCCCGCTATTGTTTTCTTTAAAACTTGATTGGACTGACGTCACAAGACGGCCTCTGTCTTTTTCTGCCCAACCAGAGGATCGGTCCCGCCCCCCATCTCCACTAGCGATTGGTGGAGGCGCTTGTCTATCAGGTTATCTCCCGCCCTCTTCGCTTCTGATTGGCAGCTGCTCAGTTTGCTTGCTCCGTCCACCCCGGTCCCCGCCCCCCCCATAGTCCAGAACAGGTTTTGACAAGGGTCCCGAAGCCCCGCCCCTCGCTCGCGTCTATTGGATGATACGCCTGTCATTAGGAGGAGCTGTCTATCGATTGGTTCGCACGGTGTCCGTCAAGGGGAAGCCCCGCCCGTGCCGCTCGGTGATTGGTCTGAGCCGCTCTGGCGCGGGTTGAGGTGCGTGTTTGCAGCCGGCTCCGGGCTCCGGATTCCGGGTTTTGGGCCGTCAGCTCCGCAGTTTGTGCTCCGGGCTCCGTGTTTGGAGCTCCGGGCTCCGTGTTTTGAGCCGCGGGCCGCGGTAAGTTGCGGGCTCCGGTTCCCCCCCACCCCACGCCCCCGCCGCTGATTTAAATATTTAAATCCGGCTTATTAATATGTAAATGTGATTGCCGGATGATCGACAGTCGCGCGGTCCAATCAGGGTCCGGCGGTGGGTGGCGAGAGGCGGGACTTGGAGTGAAACAGCCAATAGAGAGAGAAGGGGGCGGGGCCGGGGAGAGGGCGGGGCTCGACTGAGGCCTTCGCCAGGCGGAAAATAGTCAACAGCTGGAGGTGGGCACCAGGTGAGGTCACCTGGGGGAGGGGCATCAGGTGAGGTCACCTGGGGGAGGGGCATCAGGTGAGGTCACCTGGGGGAGGGGCATCAGGTGAGGTCACCTGGGGGAGGGGCACCAGGTGAGGTCACCTGGGGGAGGGGGCACCAGGTGAGGTCACCTGGGGGAGGGGGCACCAGGTGAGGTCACCTGGGGGAGGGGCATCAGGTGAGGTCACCTGGGGGAGGGGCATCAGGTGAGGTCACCTGGGGGAGGGGCATCAGGTGAGGTCACCTGGGGGAGGGGCATCAGGTGAGGTCACCTGGGGGAGGGGCATCAGGTGAGGTCACCTGGGGGAGGGGCACCAGGTGAGGTCACCTGGGGGAGGGGGCACCAGGTGAGGTCACCTGGGGGAGGGGGCACCAGGTGAGGTCACCTGGGGGAGGGGGCACCAGGTGAGGTCACCTGGGGGAGGGGGCATCAGGTGAGGTCACCTGGGGGAGGGGGCACCAGGTGAGGTCACCTGGGGGAGGGGGCACCAGGTGAGGTCACCTGGGGGAGGGGGCACCAGGTGAGGTCACCTGGGGGAGGGGGCACCAGGTGAGGTCACCTGGGGGAGGGGCATCAGGTGAGGTCACCTGGGGGAGGGGCATCAGGTGAGGTCACCTGGGGGAGGGGCACCAGGTGAGGTCACCTGGGGGAGGGGCATCAGGTGAGGTCACCTGGGGGAGGGGGCACCAGGTGAGGTCACCTGGGGGAGGGGCATCAGGTGAGGTCACCTGGGGGAGGGGCATCAGGTGAGGTCACCTGGGGGAGGGGCATCAGGTGAGGTCACCTGGGGGAGGGGCATCAGGTGAGGTCACCTGGGGGAGGGGCATCAGGTGAGGTCACCTGGGGGAGGGGCACCAGGTGAGGTCACCTGGGGGAGGGGGCACCAGGTGAGGTCACCTGGGGGAGGGGGCACCAGGTGAGGTCACCTGGGGGAGGGGGCACCAGGTGAGGTCACCTGGGGGAGGGGCACCAGGTGAGGTCACCTGGGGGAGGGGGCACCAGGTGAGGTCACCTGGGGGAGGGGGCATCAGGTGAGGTCACCTGGGGGAGGGGGCATCAGGTGAGGTTACCTGGGGGAGGGGCATCAGGTGAGGTCACCTGGGGGAGGGGCATCAGGTAAGGTCACCTGGGGGAGGGGCATCTGTTAAGGTCACCTGGGGGAGGGGCATCAGATAAGGTCAACTGGGGGAGGGGCATCAGGTAAGGTCACCAGGAGGTGGGCACATCTGGGAGAGGGGGCACCAGGTGAGGTCACCTGGGGGAGGGGCATCAGGTAAGGTCACCTGGGGGAGGGGCATCAGGTGAGGTCACCTGGGGGAGGGGCATCAGGTGAGGTCACCTGGGGGAGGGGCATCAGGTGAGGTCACCTGTGGGGAGGGGCATCAGATAAGCTCAACTGGGGGAGGGGCATCAGGTAAGGTCACCAGGAGAGGGGGCATCAGATAAGGTCACCTGGGGGAGGGGGCATCAAATGAGGTCACCTGGGAGAGGGGCATCAGGTAAGGTCACCCGGGAGAGGGGCATCAGGTAAGATCACCTGGGAGAGGGGCATCAGGTAAGATCACCTGGGAGAGGGGCATCAGGAAAGGTCACCCGGGAGAGGGGGCATCAGGTAAGATCACCTGGGGGAGGGGGCATCAGGAAAGGTCACCCGGGAGAGGGGGCATCAGGTAAGGTCACCTGGGAGAGGGGCATCAGGTAAGGTCACCTGGGGGAGGGGCATCAGGTAAGGTCTGTGGGAGAGGGGCATCAGGTGAGGTCACCTGGGAGAGGGGGCATCAGGTGAGGTCACCTGGGAGAGGGGGCATCAGGTAAGGTCACCTGGGAAAGGGGGCATCAGGCATTAGGTAAGGTCACCCGGGAGAGGGGGCATCAGGCATCAGGTAAGGTCACCCGGGAAAGGGGGCATCAGGTAACGTCACCTGGGAAAGGGGGCATCAGGTAAGGTCACCTGGGAGAGGGGCATCAGGTAAGGTCACCCGGGAGAGGGGCATCAGGTAAGGTCTGTGGGAGAGGGGCATCAAGTAAGGTCTGTGGGAGAGGGGCATCAGGTAAGGTCACCTGGGGGAGGGGCATCAGGTAAGGTCACCCGGGAGAGGGGCATCAGGTAAGGTCACCTGGGAGACGGGCATCAGGTAAGGTCACCTGGGGGAGGGGCACCAGGTAAGGTCACCTGGGGGAGGGGCATCAGGTAAGGTCACCTGGGGGAGGGGCATCAGGTGAGGTCACCTGGGAGAGTGGCATCAGGTGAGGTCACCTGGGAGAGTGGCATCAGGTAAGGTCACCTGGGGGAGGGGCATCGGGTAAGGTCACCTGGGGGAGGGGGCATCAGGTGAGGTCACCTGGGGAAGGGGCATCAGGTGAGGTCACCTGGGGGAGGGGCATCAGGTGAGGTCACCTGGGGGAGGGGCATCAGATAAGCTCAACTGGGGGAGGGGCATCAGGTAAGGTCACCAGGAGAGGGGGCATCAGATAAGGTCACCTGGGGGAGGGGGCATCAAATGAGGTCACCTGGGAGAGGGGCATCAGGTAAGGTCACCCGGGAGAGGGGCATCAGGTAAGATCACCTGGGAGAGGGGCATCAGGTAAGATCACCTGGGAGAGGGGCATCAGGAAAGGTCACCCGGGAGAGGGGGCATCAGGTAAGATCACCTGGGGGAGGGAGCATCAGGAAAGGTCACCCGGGAGAGGGGGCATCAGGTTAGGTCACCTGGGAGAGGGGCATCAGGTAAGGTCACCTGGGGGAGGGGCATCAGGTAAGGTCACCTGGGAGAGGGGCATCAGGTAAGGTCACCTGGGAGAGGGGCATCAGGTAAGGTCACCTGGGAGAGGGGCATCAGGTAAGGTCACCCGGGAGAGGGGCATCAGGTAAGGTCTGTGGGAGAGGGGCATCAGGTAAGGTCACCTGGGAGAGGGGCATCAGGTAAGGTCTGTGGGAGAGG
Source organism: Heptranchias perlo (assembly GCF_035084215.1). Taxonomy (NCBI): domain Eukaryota; kingdom Metazoa; phylum Chordata; class Chondrichthyes; order Hexanchiformes; family Hexanchidae; genus Heptranchias; species Heptranchias perlo. The sequence continues at coordinate 320,065 of NC_090369.1, read as the reverse complement.
GGCATCAGGTGAGGTCACCTGGGAGAGGGGCATCAGGTAAGGTCTGTGGGAGAGGGGCATCAGGTAAGGTCACCTGGGAGAGGGGGCATCAGGTGAGGTCACCTGGGAGAGGGGGCATCAGGTAAGGTCACCTGGGAAAGGGGGCATCAGGCATTAGGTAAGGTCACCCGGGAGAGGGGGCATCAGGCATCAGGTAAGGTCACCTCGGAAAGGGGGCATCAGGTAACGTCACCTGGGAAAGGGGGCATCAGGTAACGTCACCTGGGAAAGGGGGCATCAGGTAAGGTCACCTGGGAGAGGGGCATCAGGTAAGGTCACCCAGGAGAGGGGCATCAAGTAAGGTCTGTGGGAGAGGGGCATCAGGTAAGGTCACCTGGGGGAGGGGCATCAGGTAAGGTCACCTGGGGGAGGGGCATCAGGTGAGGTCACCTGGGAGAGGGGCATCAGGTAAGGTCACCCGGGAGAGGGGCATCAAGTAAGGTCACCTGGGAGACGGGCATCAGGTAAGGTCTGGGGGAGGGGCACCAGGTAAGGTCACCTGGGGGAGGGGCATCGGGTAAGGTCACCTGGGGGAGGGGCATCAGGTGAGGTCACCTGGGAGAGTGGCATCAGGTAAGGTCACCTGGGGGAGGGGCATCGGGTAAGGTCACCTGGGGGAGGGGCATCAGGTGAGGTCCGTGGGGATGTGGATGTGGTTGTTGCCTGGCAGGGGGAGCAGTGTTTGGGGATCCTCGACACCACTGATTCTCACAGGGGGAGCAGTGTTTGGGGATCCTCGACACCGCTGATTCTCACAGGGGGAGCAGTGTTTGGGGGGATCCTCGACACCGCTGATTCTCACAGGGGGAGCAGTGTTTGGGGGGATCCTCGACACCACTGATTCTCACAGGGGGGAGCAGTGTTTGGGGGGATCCTCGACACCGCTGATTCTCACAGGGGGTGCAGTGTTTGGGGATCCTCGACACCGCTGATTCTCACAGGGGGAGCAGTGTTTGGGGATCCTCGACACCGCTGATTCTCACAGGGGGAGCAGTGTTTGGGGATCCTCGACACCGCTGATTCTCACAGGGGGAGCAGTGTTTGGGGGGATCCTCGACACCACTGATTCTCACAGGGGGATGGTGTTTGGGGGGATCCTCGACACCGCTGATTCTCACAGGGGGAGCAGTGTTTGGGGGGATCCTCGACACCACTGATTCTCACAGGGGGAGCAGTGTTTGGGGGGATCCTCGACACCGCTGATTCTCACAGGGGGAGCAGTGTTTGGGGGGATCCTCGACACCACTGATTCTCACGGGGGGAGCAGTGTTTGGGGATCCTCGACACCGCTGATTCTCACGGGGGGGGGGAGCAGTGTTTGGGGATCCTCGACACCACTGATTCTCACAGGGGAGCAGTGTTTGGGGGGATCCTCGACACCACTGATTCTCACGGGGGGAGCAGTGTTTGGGGATCCTCGACACCGCTGATTCTCACGGGGGGGGGAGCAGTGTTTGGGGATCCTCGACACCGCTGATTCTCACGGGGGGAGCAGTGTTTGGGGATCCTCGACACCGCTGATTCTCACAGGGGGAGCAGTGTTTGGGGGGATCCTCGACACCACTGATTCTCACATGGGGAGCAGTGTTTGGGGGGATCCTCGACACCACTGATTCTCACAGGGGGAGCAGTGTTTGGGGGGATCCTCGACACCACTGATTCTCACAGGGGGAGCAGTGTTTGGGGGGATCCTCGACACCACTGATTCTCACAGGGGGAGCAGTGTTTGGGGGGATCCTCGACACCACTGATTCTCACAGGGGGAGCAGTGTTTGGGGGGATCCTCGACACCGCTGATTCTCACAGGGGGAGCAGTGTTTGGGGGGATCCTCGACACCACTGATTCTCACAGGGGGAGCAGTGTTTGGGGGGATCCTCGACACCGCTGATTCTCACAGGGGGAGCAGTGTTTGGGGGGATCCTCGACACCGCTGATTCTCACAGGGGGAGCAGTGTTTGGGGATCCTCGACACCGCTGATTCTCACAGGGGGAGCAGTGTTTGGGGATCCTCGACACCGCTGATTCTCACAGGGGGAGCAGTGTTTGGGGGGATCCTCGACACCACTGATTCTCACAGGGGGAGCAGTGTTTGGGGGGATCCTCGACACCACTGATTCTCACATGGGGAGCAGTGTTTGGGGGGATCCTCGACACCACTGATTCTCACAGGGGGAGCAGTGTTTGGGGGGATCCTCGACACCGCTGATTCTCACAGGGGGAGCAGTGTTTGGGGGGATCCTCGACACCGCTGATTCTCACAGGGGGAGCAGTGTTTGGGGATCCTCGACACCGCTGATTCTCACAGGGGGAGCAGTGTTTGGGGGATCCTCGACACCGCTGATTCTCACAGGGGGATGGTGTTTGGGGGGATCCTCGACACCGCTGATTCTCACAGGGGGAGCAGTGTTTGGGGGGATCCTCGACACCGCTGATTCTCACAGGGGGAGCAGTGTTTGGGGATCCTCGACACCGCTGATTCTCACACGGGGATGGTGTTTGGGGGGATCCTCGACACCGCTGATTCTCACAGGGGGAGCAGTGTTTGGGGGGATCCTCGACACCGCTGATTCTCACAGGGGGAGCAGTGTTTGGGGGGATCCTCGACACCGCTGATTCTCACACGGGGATGGTGTTTGGGGATCCTCGACACCGCTGATTCTCACACGGGGATGGTGTTTGGGGATCCTCGACACCGCTGATTCTCACACGGGGATGGTGTTTGGGGGGATCCTCGACACCGCTGATTCTCACACGGGGATGGTGTTTGGGGGGATCCTCGACACCGCTGATTCTCACGGGGGGGAGCAGTGTTTGGGGGGATCCTCGACACCGCTGATTCTCACACGGGGATGGTGTTTGGGGGGATCCTCGACACCGCTGATTCTCACGGGGGGATGGTGTTGTTCTGAGCCCAGTTTTTCAGCAGATGCTGAGCTGTCCGGGAAATGCAGCCGCAGAAGGTCGTTGGGCAACTAGTCCCGAACTGGTGACAGTGTGAGTGTGTAACTGATGACAGTGTGAGTGTGTAACTGATGACAGTGTGAGTGTGTAACTGGTGACAGTGTGAGTGTGTAACTGATGGAGTGAGTGTGTAACTGATGGAATGAGTGTGTAACTGGTGACAGTGTGAGTGTGTAACTGATGGTGGGAGTGTGTAACTGATGGTGGGAGTGTGTAACTCCTGACAGTGTGAGTGTGTAACTGATGGTGGGAGTGTGTAACCGATGGAGTGAGTGTGTAACTGGTGACAGTGTGAGTGTGTAACTGATGGTGGGAGTGTGTAACTGATGGAGTGAGTGTGTAACTGGTGACAGTGTGAGTGTGTAACTGATGACAGTGTGAGTGTGTAACTGGTGACAGTGTGAGTGTGTAACTGATGGAGTGAGTGTGTAACTGATGACAGTGTGAGTGTGTAACTGATGGAGTGAGTGTGTAACTGGTGACAGTGTGAGTGTGTAACTGATGGAGTGAGTGTGTAACTGATGACAGTGTGAGTGTCTAACTGGTGACAGTGTGAGTGTGTAACTGATGGTGGGAGTGTGTAACTGATGGAATGAGTGTGTAACTGATGACAGTGTGAGTGTGTAACTGATGGAGTGAGTGTGTAACTGATGACAGTGTGAGTGTCTAACTGGTGACAGTGTGAGTGTGTAACTGATGGTGGGAGTGTGTAACTGATGGAATGAGTGTGTAACTGCTGACAGTGTGAGTGTGTAACTGATGGAGTGAGTGTGTAACTGATGGTGGGAGTGTGTAACTGCTAACAGTGTGAGTGTGTAAGTGACGGAGTGAGTGTGTAACTGCTGACAGTGTGAGTGTGTAACTGATGGTGGGAGTGTGTAACTGCTGGCAGTGTGAGTGTGTAACTGATGGTGGGAGTGTGTAACTGCTGACAGTGTGAGTGTGTAACTGATGGAGTGAGTGTGTAACTGATGGAGTGTGTAAGTGCTGACAGTGTGAGTGTGTAAGTGACGGAGTGAGTGTGTAACTGCTGACAGTGTGAGTGTGTAACTGGTGGTGGGAGTGTGTAACTGCTGACAGTGTGAGTGTGTAACTGATGGTGGGAGTGAGTAACTGATGGAATGAGTGTGTAACTGCTGACAGTGTGAGTGTGTAACTGATGGTGGGAGTGTGTAACTGATGGAGTGAGTGTGTAACTGATGGTGGGAGTGTGTAACTGCTGACAGTGTGAGTGTGTAACTGATGGAGTGTGTAACTGCTGACAGTGTGAGTGTGTAAGTGACGGAGTGAGTGTGTAACTGCTGACAGTGTGAGTGTGTAACTGATGGAGTGTGTAAGTGCTGACAGTGTGAGTGTGTAAGTGACGGAGTGAGTGTGTAACTGATGACAGTGTGAGTGTGTAGCTGATGGTGGGAGTGTGTAACTGCTGACAGTGTGAGTGTGTAACTGATGGTGGGAGTGTGTAACTGATGGAGTGTGTAAGTGCTGACAGTGTGAGTGTGTAAGTGATGGAGTGAGTGTGTAACTGCTGACAGTGTGAGTGTGTAACTGATGGAGTGAGTGTGTAACTGATGGAGTGTGTAACTGATGGTGTGAGTGTGTAACTGATGGAGTGAGTGTGTAACTGCTGACTATGAGTGTGTAACTGATGGTGGGAGTGTGTAACTGATGGAGTGAGTGTGTAACTGCTGACAGTGTGAGTGTGTAACTGATGGAGTGAGTGTGTAACTGATGGAGTGAGTGTGTAAGTGCTGACAGTGTGAGTGTGTAAGTGACGGAGTGAGTGTGTAACCGAGGCTGCCCACAGCCTGCTGACTGACACTCTGACTGCCGATTGCTTCCCTCTTACAGACGACAGGATGAGGTGTGGATGCCTGTTTGAAGAGTAGAGCCCAGCACTGGGGTCCCAGCACCTCCTGCCCCCCTCTCCCCTCTCCCCTCTCCCCTCTCCCCTCTCCCCCCTCCCCTCTCCCCTCTCCCCCCTCCCCTCTCCCCTCTCCCCTCTCCCCTCTCCCACAATGTTCTCTGTGAGCTCGGCCACCTTGGGTCGATGGCCAGTCTCTAACAGCGCTGACAGAAGGAGCAGCATGGACGCAGAATGTGCAGCACGGAGCCTGTTAGAAGATGGCAAGGAGAGTCTGAAATGTGTGAGTAACTTGTTTCCAGTCCATCTTCCTGGCCCGGTACCTGTTCCAGGGCCCTGTGTGTGCTGTGTGTGTGTCCAGAGGTGCACACGGCCCCCTGTTACTGTACCGTATAGATAGGCTGGCCGGGCCAGTCTGTCTAACACAACGCAGAGTGCGGTAGTGTCACAAACCGAGTTACCCGCGTCCAGCACCGCAGGGGGACGGGTCACCCGCGTCCAGCACCGTACGGGGACGGGTCACCCGCGTACAGCACCGCACGGGGACGGGTCACCCGCGTCCAGCACCGCACGGGGACGGGTCACCCGCGTACAGCACCGTACGGGGACGGGTCACCCGCGTACAGCACCGCAGGGGGACGGGTCACCCGCGTCCAGCACAGTACGGGGACGGGTCACCCGCGTACAGCACCACACGGGGACGGGTCACCCGCGTCCAGCACCGTACGGGGACGGGTCACCCGCGTCCAGCACCGTACGGGGACGGGTCACCCGCGTACAGCACCGCACGGGGACGGGTCACCCGCGTACAGCACCGTACGGGGACGGGTCACCCGCGTCCAGCACCACACGGGGACGGGTCACCCGCGTCCAGCACCACACGGGGACGGGTCACCCGCGTCCAGCACCACACGGGGACGGGTCACCCGCGTACAGCACCGTACGGGGACGGGTCACCCGCGTACAGCACCGCACGGGGACGGGTCACCCGCGTACAGCACCGTACGGGGATGGGTTACCCGCGTCCAGCACCGTACGGGGACGGGTCACCCGCGTCCAGCACCGTACGGGGACGGGTCACCCGCGTACAGCACCACACGGGGACGGGTCACCCGCGTACAGCACCACACGGGGACGGGTCACCCGCGTCCAGCACCGTACGGGGACGGGTCACCCGCGTACAGCACCACACGGGGACGGGTCACCCGCGTACAGCACCGTACGGGGACGGGTCACCCGCGTCCAGCACCGTACGGGGACGGGTCACCCGCGTCCAGCACCGTACGGGGACGGGTCACCCGCGTACAGCACCACACGGGGACGGGTCACCCGCGTACAGCACCGTACGGGGACGGGTCACCCGCGTACAGCACCGTACGGGGACGGGTCACCCGCGTCCAGCACAGTACGGGGACGGGTCACCCGCGTCCAGCACAGTACGGGGACGGGTCACCCGCGTCCAGCACAGTACGGGGACGGGTCACCCGCGTCCAGCACAGTACGGGGACGGGTCACCCGCGTCCAGCACCGTACGGGGACGGGTCACCCGCGTCCAGCACCACACGGGGACGGGTCACCCGCGTCCAGCACCACACGGGGACGGGTCACCCGCGTACAGCACCGTACGGGGACGGGTCACCCGCGTACAGCACCGTACGGGGACGGGTCACCCGCGTACAGCACCGTACGGGGACGGGTCACCCGCGTACAGCACCACACGGGGACGGGTCACCCGCGTACAGCACCACACGGGGACGGGTCACCCGCGTACAGCACCGTACGGGGACGGGTCACCCGCGTCCAGCACCGTACGGGGACGGGTCACCCGCGTCCAGCACCGTACGGGGACGGGTCACCCGCGTCCAGCACCGTACGGGGACGGGTCACCCGCGTCCAGCACCGTACGGGGACGGGTCACCCGCGTCCAGCACCGTACGGGGACGGGTCACCCGCGTCCAGCACCGTACGGGGACGGGTCACCCGCGTCCAGCACCGTACGGGGACGGGTCACCCGTACTATACAGATGCTTCTCCCTGTTTATACAGTGCTGTACAGATGTTGTGTATACAGTGTGGTACGTAATGTTGCTCCCGTGTATACAGTACGGTCCAGATGTTGCTCCCGTGTATACAGTACGGTCCAGATGTTGCTCCCGTGTATACAGTACGGACCAGATGTTGCTCCCGTGTATACAGTATGGTCCAGATGTTGCTCCCGTGTATACAGTGCGGTCCAGATGTTGCTCCCGTGTATACAGTACGGTCCAGATGTTGCTCCCGTGTATGCAGTGCGGTCCAGATGTTGCTCCCGTGTATACAGTGCGGTCCAGATGTTGCTCCCGTGTATACAGTGCGGTCCAGATGTTACACTGTGTATACTATACAGATGTTTCCTCCCTTATTGTGATTGCCTTTGCTACAGTAGCCCCCATCTGGTAAGATATTGCATGGTGTAATAAGTCTGTGGGAAGCTTCTGTCTCCACTCACTCCTGTAGTGCGAGTGCTGACTGGTACAACCCAGGAGATGAAATGGTTCAGTTGTTGGGCAGAGGCTGACCTTCCCTCCTCTCCTCTCACTCCACAGGATGGTAGAGAGAGTGCAGAGGATCAGGCTGTGTACGGAGAGAGGGAGGAGGAAGTGGAGGTGGATCACATTCGAGTGCTGACACTACCCCTGCAGGCTCATCACGCTATGGAGAAGATGGAGGAGTTTGTGTTCAAGGTGAGCACTTGTCTCTGGAGTGTTCTCACAGTTATTAAACTCTGAGCCACACTGCTGGAAAACAGGGCCCCAGACTCACTCACAGCTTCCTGATACAAAAGGCTGAAGACGGAGGAAGCCCTAGAGGAGTACAAAAAGTGCAGGGGGATACTTAAAAAAGAAATTAGGAGATCAAGGAGGGGCCATGAAATAACACTGGCGAGCAAAATAAAGGAAAATCCTAAGATGTTTTATAAGTATATTAAGGGTAAGAGGATGACTAGGGAAAAAATAGGGCCCATTAGGGACAAAAATGGCAATCTGTGTGTGGAGCCGGCAGATGTAGGAGGGGTTCTAAATGAATTTTTTGCATCTGTTTTCACTATGGAGAAGGACGATGTAGACATAGAAATACGGCAGGGGGACTGTGATATACTCGAACATATTAACATCGAGCGGGAGGAGGTATTGGCGGTTTTAGCAGGCCTAAAAATGGATAAATCCCCAGGCCCGGACGAAATGTATCCCAGGCTACTGTGTGAGGCAAAGGAGGAGATTGCGGGGGCTCTGACACATATATTCAGAACCTCTCTGGCCACAGGGGATGTGCCAGAGGACTGGAGAACCGCTAATGTAATACCATTATTCAAGAAGGGGAGTAGGGAAAAACTGGGGAACTACAGGCCAGTGAGCCTAACATCAGTGGTAGGAAAATTATTGGAAAAAATTCTGAAGGACAAAATTAGTCTCCACTTGGAGAAGCAAGGATTAATCAGGGATAGTCAACATGGCTTTGTCAAGGGAAGATCATGTCTGACTAATTTGATTGAATTTTTTGAGGGGGTGACTAGGCGTGTGGATGAGGGTAACGCAGTGGATGTGGTATACATGGATTTCAGTAAGGCCTTCGATAAAGTCCCCCACAGGAGACTGGTCAAGAAGGTACGAGCCCATGGAATCCAGGGTGCCTTGGCACTTTGGATACAAAACTGGCTTAGTGGCAGAAGGCAGAGGGTGATGGTCGAAGGTTGTTTTTGTGACTGGAAGCCTGTGGCCAGTGGGGTACCACAGGGATCGGTGCTGGGTCCCTTGCCGTTTGTGGTCTACATTAACGACTTGGATATGAATGTAAAAGGTATGATCAGTAAGTTCGCTGATGATACAAAAATTGGTAGGGTGGTAAATAGCGAGGAGGATAGCCTCAGTCTGCAGGACGATATAGATGGGTTGGTCAGATGGGCGGAACAGTGGCAAATGGAATTTAACCCGGAAAAGTGCGAGGTGATGCACTTTGGAGGGACTAACAAGGCAAGGGAATACACAATGAATGGGAGGACCCTAGGCAAGACAGAGGGTCAGAGGGATCTTGGAGTGCAAGTTCACAGATCCCTGAAGGCGGCGGAACAGGTAGATAAGGTGGTAAAGAAGGCATATGGGATACTTGCCTTTATTAGCCGAGGCATAGAATATAAGAGCAAGGAGGTTATGATGGAGCTGTATAAAACACTGGTTAGGCCACAGCTGGAGTACTGTGTGCAGTTCTGGTCGCCACACTACAGGAAGGATGTGATCGCTTTGGAGAGGGTGCAGAGGAGATTCACCAGGATGTTACCAGGGCTGGAGCGCTTCAGCTATGAAGAGAGACTGGGAAGATTGGGTTTGTTTTCCTTGGAGCAGAGGAGGCTGAGGGGGGACATGATTGAGGTGTACAAAATTATGAGGGGCACAGATAGGATGGATACTAAGGAGCTTTTTCCCTTCGTTGAGGGTTCTATAACAAGGGGGCATAGATTCAAGGTAAAAGGCAGGAGGTTTAGAGGGGATTTGAGAAAGAACTTTTTCACCCAGAGGGTGGTTGGAGTCTGGAACTCACTGCCTGAAAGGGTTGTGGAGGCAGGAACCCTCACAACATTCAAGAAGCATTTGGATGAGCACTTGAAATGCCATAGCATACAAGGCTACGGACCAAATGCTGGAATATGGGATTAGAGTAGACAGGGCTGATGGCCGGCGCGGACACGATGGGCCGAAGGGCCTCTCTCCGTGCTGTATAACTCTATGACTCTATGATACTCCGTGGGGATATCCCTGCAGAATCCACAGTGATTGCCAGTCAGAACTGACACTTGCATTGTGCCTGTATTGAGGAGGGGAGGGGGGGTGTGACGGACCGAGGGGAGGGGGTGTGACGGACCGAGGGGAGGGGGTGTGACGGACCGAGGGGAGGGGGTGTGACGGACCGAGGGGAGGGGCTGTGACGGACCGAGGGAGGGGGGTGTGACGGACCGAGGGGAGGGGGTGTGACGGACCGAGGGGAGGGGCTGTGACGGACCGAGGGAGGGGGGGTGTGACGGACCGAGGGGGGGGGGGGTGACGGACCGAGGGAGGGGGGGTGTGACGGACCGAGGGAGGGGGGGTGACGGACCGAGGGAGGGGGGGGTGACGGACCGAGGGAGGGGGTGTGACGGACCGAGGGAGTGGGGGGTGTGACGGACCGAGGGGGGGGGGTGTGACGGACCGAGGGGAGGGGTGTGACGGACCGAGGGAGGGGGGGTGTGACGGACCGAGGGAGGGGGGTGTGACGGACCGAGGGGAGGGGGGGTGTGACGGACCGAGGGAGGGGGTGTGACGGACCGAGGGAGGGGGGGTGTGACGGACCGAGGGAGGGGGTGTGACGGACCGAGGGAGGGGGGGTGTGACGGACCGAGGGGGCGGGTGACGGACCGAGGGAGGGGGGGTGTGACGGACCGAGGGGAGGGGGGGTGTGACGGACCGAGGGAGGGGGGTGTGACGGACCGAGGGGGCGGGTGACGGACCGAGGGAGGGGGGGTGTGACGGACCGAGGGGAGGGGGGGTGTGACGGACCGAGGGAGGGGGGTGTGACGGACCGAGGGGGCGGGTGACGGACCGAGGGAGGGGGGGTGTGACGGACCGAGGGGAGGGGCTGTGACGGACCGAGGGGAGGGTGGTGTGACGGACCGAGGGGAGGGGGGGTGACGGACCGAGGGGAGGGGGGGTGTGACGGACCGAGGGAGGGGGGTGTGACGGACCGAGGGAGGGGGTGTGACGGACCGAGGGGAGGGGGGGGTGACGGACCGAGGGGAGGGGCTGTGACGGACCGAGGGGAGGGGGTGTGACGGACCGAGGGGTGAGGGTGTGACGGACCGAGGGGTGAGGGTGTGACGGACCGAGGGGTGAGGGTGTGACGGACCGAGGGAGGGGGGGGTGACGGACCGAGGGGAGGGGGTGTGACGGACCGAGGGGTGAGGGTGTGACGGACCGAGGGAGGGGGGGGTGACGGACCGAGGGGAGGGGGTGTGACGGACCGAGGGAGGGGGGGGTGACGGACCGAGGGAGGGGGGGGTGTGACGGACCGAGGGAGGGGGTGTGACGGACCGAGGGAGGGGGGGTGTGACGGACCGAGGGAGGGGGGGTGTGACGGACCGAGGGAGGGGGGGGTGACGGACCGAGGGAGGGGGGGGTGTGACGGACCGAGGGAGGGGGTGACGGACCGAGGGGAGGGGGTGTGACGGACCGAGGGAGGGGGGGGTGACGGACCGAGGGAGGGGGGGGTGTGACGGACCGAGGGAGGGGGTGTGACGGACCGAGGGAGGGGGGGTGTGACGGACCGAGGGAGGGGGGGTGTGACGGACCGAGGGAGGGGGGGGGTGACGGACCGAGGGAGGGGGGGGTGACGGACCGAGGGGGGGGGGTGTGACGGACCGAGGGGGGGGTGACGGACCGAGGGAGGGGGTGTGACGGACCGAGGGGGGTGTGACGGACCGAGGGAGGGGGGGTGACGGACCGAGGGAGGGGGGTGTGACGGACCGAGGGGGGGGGTGACGGACCGAGGGAGGGGGGTGTGACGGACCGAGGGGGGGGGTGACGGACCGAGGGAGGGGGTGTGACGGACCGAGGGAGGGGGGGTGACGGACCGAGGGAGGGGGTGACGGACCGAGGGGGGGGGTGACGGACCGAGGGGGGGGGGTGTGACGGACCGAGGGGGGGGTGACGGACCGAGGGGGGTGTGACGGACCGAGGGGAGGGGGGGTGTGACGGACCGAGGGGGGGGGGTGTGACGGACCGAGGGGGGGGTGACGGACCGAGGGAGGGGGGGTGTGACGGACCGAGGGAGGGGGGGTGTGACGGACCGAGGGAGGGGGGGGTGACGGACCGAGGGAGGGGGGGTGACGGACCGAGGGAGGGGGGTGTGACGGACCGAGGGGGGGGTGACGGACCGAGGGAGGGGGGGTGTGACGGACCGAGGGAGGGGGGGGTGACGGACCGAGGGAGGGGGGGGTGACGGACCGAGGGAGGGGGGGTGTGACGGACCGAGGGAAGGGGGGGGTGACGGACCGAGGGAGGGGGGGTGTGACGGACCGAGGGGAGGGGGTGTGTGACGGACCGAGGGAGGGGGGGTGTGACGGACCGAGGGAGGGGGTGACGGACCGAGGGAGGGGGGTGTGACGGACCGAGGGAGGGGGGGTGTGACGGACCGAGGGAGGGGGGGTGTGACGGACCGAGGGGAGGGGGTGTGTGACGGACCGAGGGAGGGGGGGTGTGACGGACCGAGGGAGGGGGGGTGTGACGGACCGAGGGGAGGGGGTGTGTGACGGACCGAGGGAGGGGGGGTGTGACGGACCGAGGGAGGGGGTGACGGACCGAGGGAGGGGGTGTGACGGACCGAGGGGGCGGGTGACGGACCGAGGGGGCGGGTGACGGACCGAGGGAGGGGGGGTGACGGACCGAGGGAGGGGGGGTGACGGACCGAGGGAGGGGGTGTGACGGACCGAGGGAGGGGGTGTGACGGACCGAGGGAGGGGGTGTGACGGACCGAGGGAGGGGGCGGGTGACGGACCGAGGGAGGGGGGGTGTGACGGACCGAGGGGAGGGGAGGTGTGACGGACCGAGGGAGGGGGGGTGACGGACCGAGGGAGGGGGGGTGACGGACCGAGGGAGGGGGGGTGTGACGGACCGAGGGAGGGGGGGTGTGACGGACCGAGGGAGGGGGGGTGACGGACCGAGGGAGGGGGGGTGACGGACCGAGGGAGGGGGGGTGACGGACCGAGGGAGGGGGGGTGACGGACCGAGGGAGGGGGGGTGACGGACCGAGGGAGGGGGGGTGTGACGGACCGAGGGAGGGGGGGTGTGACGGACCGAGGGAGGGGGGGTGACGGACCGAGGGAGGGGGGGTGTGACGGACCGAGGGAGGGGGGTGTGACGGACCGAGGGAGGGGGGGTGACGGACCGAGGGAGGGGGGGTGACGGACCGAGGGAGGGGGGGTGACGGACCATTGACAGATTAAGTGAGTGGGCAAAACTGTGGCAGATGGAGTTCAACACAGGTAAGTGTGAGGTCGTCCATTTTGGACTAAAGAAGGATCGATCAGAGTATTTTTTAAATGGTGAGAAGCTCGAAACGGTGGAGGTCCAGAGAGATTTAGGGGCCCACGTGGACAGATCACTGAACTGTAAAGATCAGGTACAAGAAATAACCAGAAAGGGTGATGGAACGTTCGCCTTTATATCTGGGGGAGTAGACTATAAAGGGCAGGAAAGGGGGAGGTTTGGATCGAACTATACAAAGCCCTGGTTAGACCACATCGAATTATAGGCGAACGCATGGATGGAGTATATTTGGATTTTCAAAAGGCATTCGATAAAGTGCCACACAAGAGGTGGCGGGCAGGATGGGTAAATGGCCTCCTTCTGTGCCCTAACTTTCTATAATTCTATGAAAAGGTTTTTAACACAAGATTAGGGCTCATGGGCTTGGGGTAATATATTAACATGGATAGAGGATTTGTTAACGGACAGAAAACAGAGAGTAGGGATAAATGGGTCATTCTCAGGTTGACAGGCTGTAACTAGTGGGGTACCACAGGGATCAGTGCTTGGGCCTCAGCTATTTACAATCTATATTAATGATATGGATGAAGGGACCGAGTGTGTGTGTGTGTGCGTGCGTGTGTACCATTCTGCGTGCGCGTGTACCATTCTGTGCGCGTGTACCATTCTGTGTGTATGTGTGTGTGTACCATTATGTATATATGTGTGTGTATGTGTACCATTCTCTGTAGGTGTGTGTGTACCATTCTCTGTGTGTGTGTACCATTCTGTGTATATGTGTGTGTGTGTGTATATACCATTCTGTGTAGGTGTGTGTGTACCATTCTGTGTGTGTGTGTGTACACCATTCTGTGTAGGTGTGTGTACCATTCTGTGTAGGTGTGTGTGTGTATACCATTCTGTGTAGTTGTGTGAACCATTGTGTGTGTGTGTGTGTGTGTACCATTCTGTGTGTGTGTCTGCCATTCTGTGTGTGTGTGTACCATTCTGTGTGTGTGTGTGTGTGTGTGTGTGTACCATTCTGTGTGTGTGTGTGTGTGTGTGTACCGTTCTGTGTGTGTGTGTGTGTGTGTCGGTGTGTGTACCATTCTGTGTGTGTGTGTGTGTGTGTGTGTATACCATTCTGTGTCGGTGTGTGTACCATTGTGTGTGTGTGTGTGTGTGTGTGTGTGTATATATATATATATACCATTCTGTGTCAGTGTGTGTCCCATTCTCTGTGTGTGTGTGTGTGTGTATATATACCATTCTGTGTCGGTGTGTGTACCATTCTCTGTGTGTGTGTGTGTATATATATACCATTCTGTGTCGGTGTGTGTACCATTCTGTGTGTGTGTGTATATATATACCATTCTGTGTCGGTGTGTGTACCATTCTGTGTGTGTGTGTGTGTGTGTGTGTATATACCATTCTGTGTCGGTGTGTGTACCATTGTGTGTGTGTGTGTGTGTGTCGGTGTGTGTACCATTCTGTGTGTGTGTGTGTGTGTGTGTGTGTGTGTGTCGGTGTGTGTACCATTCTGTGTGTGTGTGTGTGTGTGTGTGTGTGTGTGTGTCGGTGTGTGTACCATTCTGTGTGTGTGTGTGTGTGTGTGTATACCATTCTGTGTCGGTGTGTGTACCATTGTGTGTGTGTGTGTGTGTCGGTGTGTGTACCATTCTGTGTACGTGTTTACTCACTCCTATCTCTGCACCTGCCTGATCTGGTTCACTTTGTCTTGACACCTTTATTACATCACAACTGATGCCCTTGCCATGCTGTGTATTTAAACTGACCAATACAGACTGGAGGTGGGTTACTGCATGCTGGCAGATACCCACAGCCTGGCGATGTTGCAGGCAGCCCCAGGTTAGTGCTGTGTGTATGGATTGGAAGACATGATTCCAGCTTTCCCGGGTCCCGCATTGAGGCGGGCTGAGGGAGAGCAGGGCAGGATGAAGGAGAGGTTTGTAGGGTTTGATCTGATTCTTCTCCTCTCCTCAAGGTGCTGACTGTGGCAAAGATCAGGTACAATGGGTACAGGCTGGGGTACCAGAACGTGCTGACTCTGGGTGTGTACACTTCCATGTACTGATATCCTGGGATACCAGAAGGTGCTGATTCTGGGTGTGTACACTTCCATGTACTGATATCCTGGGATACCAGAAGGTGCTGACTCTGGGTGTGTACAC
Source organism: Heptranchias perlo (assembly GCF_035084215.1). NCBI lineage: Eukaryota > Metazoa > Chordata > Chondrichthyes > Hexanchiformes > Hexanchidae > Heptranchias > Heptranchias perlo. The sequence goes on along the minus strand of NC_090369.1, from coordinate 304,978 downwards.
TTCCATGTACTCACACCCTGGGATACCTGAAGGAGCTGACTCTGGGTGTGTACACTTCCATGTACTGATATCCTGGGATACCAGAAGGTGCTGACTCTGGGTGTGTACACTTCCATGTACTGATATCCTGGGATACCAGAAGGTGCTGACTCTGGGTGTGTACACTTCCATGTACTGATATCCTGGGATACCAGAAGGTGCTGACTCTGGGTGTGTACACTTCCATGTACTGATATCCTGGGATACCAGAAGGTGCTGACTCTGGGTGTGTACACTTCCATGTACTGATATCCTGGGATACCAGAAGGTGCTGACTCTGGGTGTGTACACTTCCATGTACTCACACCCTGGGATACCTGAAGGTGCTGACTCTGGGTGTGTACACTTCCATGTACTGATACCCTGGGATACCAGAAGGTGCTGACTCTGGGTGTGTACACTTCCATGTACTGATATCCTGGGATACCAGAAGGTGCTGACTCTGGGTGTGTACACTTCCATGTACTGATATCCTGGGATACCAGAACGTGCTGACTCTGGGTGTGTACACTTCCATGTACTGATATCCTGGGATACCAGAAGGTGCTGACTCTGGGTGTGTACACTTCCATGTACTGATATCCTGGGATACCAGAAGGTGCTGACTCTGGGTGTGTACACTTCCATGTACTCACACCCTGGGATACCTGAAGGTGCTGACTCTGGGTGTGTACACTTCCATGTACTGATACCCTGGGATACCAGAACGTGCTGACTCTGGGTGTGTACACTTCCATGTACTGATATCCTGGGGTACCAGAACGTGCTGACTCTGGGTGTGTACACTTCCATGTACTGATATCCTGGGATACCAGAAGGTGCTGACTCTGGGTGTGTACATTTCCATGTACTGATATCCTGGGGTACCAGAATGTGCTGACTCTGGGTGTGTACACTTCCATGTACTGATACCCTGGGATTCCAGAACGTGCTGACTCTGGGTGTGTACAGTTCCATGTACTGATACCCTGGGGTACCAGAACGTGCTGACTCTGGGTGTGTACACTTCCATGTACTGATATCCTGGGGTACCAGAAGGTGCTGACTCTGGGTGTGTACACTTCCATGTACTGATACCCTGGGGTACCAGAACGTGCTGACTCTGGGTGTGTACACTTCCATGTACTGATATCCTGGGGTACCAGAAGGTGCTAATCCTGGGTGTGTACAGTTCCAATTACTCACGCCCTGGGGTACCCGAAAGGGACACTGATAGGTGTACACAGTGAGAGAGGGACACTGATAGGTGTACACAGTGAGAGTGGGACACTGATAGGTGCACACAGTGAGAGAGGGACACTGATAGGTGTACACAGTGAGAGTGGGACACTGATAGGTGTACACAGTGAGAGTGGGACACTGATAGGTGTACACAGTGAGAGAGGGACACTGATAGGTGTACACAGTGAGAGTGGGACACTGATAGGTGTACACAGTGAGAGAGGGACACTGATAGGTGTACACAGTGAGAGTGCGACACTGATAGGTGCACACAGTGAGAGAGGGACACTGATAGGTGTACACAGTGGGAGAGGGACACTGATAGGTGTACACAGTGAGAGAGGGACACTGATAGGTGTACACAGTGAGAGAGGGACACCGATTGGTGTACACAGTGAGAGAGGGACACTGATAGGTGCACACAGTGAGAGAGGGACACTGATAGGTGTACACAGTGAGAGAGGGACACTGATAGGTGTACACAGTGAGAGTGCGACACTGATAGGTGCACACAGTGAGAGAGGGACACTGATAGGTGTACACAGTGAGAGAGGGACACTGATAGGTGTACACAGTGAGAGTGGGACACTGATAGGTGTACACAGTGAGAGAGGGACACCGATTGGTGTACACAGTGAGAGAGGGACACTGATAGGTGTACACAGTGAGAGAGGGACACTGATAGGTGTACACAGTGAGAGTGGGACACTGATAGGTGTACACAGTGAGAGTGGGACACTGATAGGTGTACACAGTGAGAGAGGGACACTGATTGGTGTACACAGTGAGAGAGGGACACTGATAGGTGTACACAGTGAAAGAGGGACACTGATAGGTGTACACAGTGAGAGAGGGACACTGATAGGTGTACACAGTGAGAGAGGGACACTGATAGGTGCACACAGTGAGAGAGGGACACTGATAGGTGCACACAGTGAGAGAGGGACACTGATAGGTGTACACAGTGAGAGAGGGACACTGATAGGTGTACACAGTGAGAGAGGGACACTGATAGGTGTACAGAGTGAGAGAGGGACACTGATAGGTGCACACAGTGAGAGAGGGACACTGATAGGTGCACACAGTGAGAGAGGGACACTGATAGGTGTACACAGTGAGAGAGGGACACTGATAGGTGTACACAGTGAGAGAGGGACACTGATAGGTGTACACAGTGAGAGAGGGACACTGATAGGTGTACACTGTGAGAGAGGGACACTGATAGGTGCACACAGTGAGAGAGGGACACTGATAGGTGTACACAGTGAGAGTGGGACACTGATAGGTGTACACTGTGAGAGAGGGACACTGATAGGTGCACACAGTGAGAGAGGGACACTGATAGGTGTACACAGTGAGAGAGGGACACTGATAGGTGCACACAGTGAGAGAGGGACACTGATAGGTGTACACAGTGAGAGAGGGACACTGATAGGTGTACACTGTGAGAGAGGGACACTGATAGGTGTACACAGTGAGAGAGGGACACTGATAGGTGTACACAGTGAGAGAGGGACACTGATAGGTGTACACAGTGAGAGAGGGACACTGATAGGTGTACACAGTGAGAGAGGGACACTGATAGGTGTACACTGTGAGAGAGGGACACTGATAGGTGCACACAGTGAGAGAGGGACACTGATAGGTGTACACAGTGAGAGAGGGACACTGATAGGTGTACACTGTGAGAGAGGGACACTGATAGGTGCACACAGTGAGAGAGGGACACTGATAGGTGTACACAGTGAGAGAGGGACACTGATAGGTGTACAGAGTGAGAGAGGGACACTGATAGGTGTACACAGTGAGAGAGGGACACTGATAGGTGCACACAGTGAGAGAGGGACACTGATAGGTGTACACAGTGAGAGAGGGACACTGATAGGTGTACACAGTGAGAGAGGGACACTGATAGGTGTACACAGTGAGAGAGGGACACTGATAGGTGTACACAGTGAGAGAGGGACACTGATAGGTGTACACAGTGAGAGTGGGACACTGATAGGTGCACACAGTGAGAGAGGGACACTGATAGGTGTACAGAGTGAGAGAGGGACACTGATAGGTGTACACAGTGAGAGTGCGACACTGATAGGTGTACACAGTGAGAGTGGGACACTGATAGGTGTACACAGTGAGAGAGGGACACTGATAGGTGTACACAGTGAGAGTGCGACACTGATAGGTGTACACAGTGAGAGAGGGACACTGATAGGTGTACACAGTGAGAGAGGGACACTGATAGGTGTACACAGTGAGAGAGGGACACTGATAGGTGTACACAGTGAGAGAGGGACACTGATAGGTGTACACAGTGAGAGTGGGACACTGATAGGTGTACACAGTGAGAGAGGGACACTGATAGGTGTACACAGTGAGAGAGGGACACTGATAGGTGTACACAGTGAGAGAGGGACACTGATAGGTGTACACAGTGAGAGAGGGACACTGATAGGTGTACACAGTGAGAGAGGGACACTGATAGGTGTACACAGTGAGAGAGGGACACTGATAGGTGTACACAGTGAGAGAGGGACACTGATAGGTGTACACAGTGAGAGAGGGACACTGATAGGTGTACAGAGTGAGAGAGGGACACTGATAGGTGTACACAGTGAGAGAGGGACACTGATAGGTGTACAGAGTGAGAGAGGGACACTGATCGGTGTACACAGTGAGAGAGGGACACTGATAGGTGTACAGAGTGAGAGAGGGACACTGATAGGTGTACACAGTGAGAGAGGGACACTGATAGGTGTACACAGTGAGAGAGGGACACTGATAGGTGTACACAGTGAGAGAGGGACACTGATAGGTGTACACAGTGAGAGAGGGACACTGATAGGTGTACACAGTGAGAGAGGGACACTGATAGGTGTACACAGTGAGAGAGGGACACTGATAGGTGCACACAGTGAGAGTGGGACACTGATAGGTGTACACAGTGAGAGAGGGACACTGATAGGTGTACACAGTGAGAGAGGGACACTGATAGGTGTACAGAGTGAGAGAGGGACACTGATAGGTGTACACAGTGAGAGAGGGACACTGATAGGTGTACACAGTGAAAGAGGGACACTGATAGGTGTACACAGTGAGAGAGGGACACTGATAGGTGTACACAGTGAGAGAGGGACACTGATAGGTGTACACAGTGAGAGAGGGACACTGATAGGTGTACACAGTGAGAGAGGGACACTGATAGGTGTACACAGTGAGAGAGGGACACTGATAGGTGTACACAGTGAGAGAGGGACACTGATAGGTGTACACAGTGAGAGAGAGACACTGATAGGTGTACACTGTGAGAGAGGGACACTGATAGGTGTACACAGTGAGAGAGGGACACTGATAGGTGCACACAGTGAGAGAGGGACACTGATAGGTGCACACAGTGAGAGAGGGACACTGATAGGTGCACACAGTGAGAGAGGGACACTGATAGGTGTACACAGTGAGAGAGGGTCACTGATAGGTGTACACAGTGAGAGAGGGACACTGATAGGTGTACACAGTGAGAGAGGGACACTGATAGGTGTACACAGTGAGAGAGGGACACTGATAGGTGTACACAGTGAGAGAGGGACACTGATAGGTGTACACAGTGAGAGAGGGACACTGATAGGTGCACACAGTGAGAGTGGGACACTGATAGGTGTACACAGTGAGCGAGGGACACTGATAGGTGCACACAGTGAGAGAGGGACACTGATAGGTGTACACAGTGAGAGAGGGACACTGATAGGTGTACACAGTGAGAGAGGGACACTGATAGGTGTACACAGTGAGAGAGGGACACTGATAGGTGTACACAGTGAGAGAGGGACACTGATAGGTGTACACAGTGAGAGAGGGACACTGATAGGTGTACAGAGTGAGAGAGGGACACTGATAGGTGTACACAGTGAGAGAGGGACACTGATAGGTGTACACAGTGAAAGAGGGACACTGATAGGTGTACACAGTGAGAGAGGGACACTGATAGGTGTACACAGTGAGAGAGGGACACTGATAGGTGTACACAGTGAGAGAGGGACACTGATAGGTGTACACAGTGAGAGAGGGACACTGATAGGTGTACACAGTGAGAGAGGGACACTGATAGGTGTACACAGTGAGAGAGGGACACTGATAGGTGTACACAGTGAGAGAGAGACACTGATAGGTGTACACTGTGAGAGAGGGACACTGATAGGTGTACACAGTGAGAGAGGGACACTGATAGGTGCACACAGTGAGAGAGGGACACTGATAGGTGCACACAGTGAGAGAGGGACACTGATAGGTGCACACAGTGAGAGAGGGACACTGATAGGTGTACACAGTGAGAGAGGGTCACTGATAGGTGTACACTGTGAGAGAGGGACACTGATAGGTGTACACAGTGAGAGAGGGACACTGATAGGTGTACACAGTGAGAGAGGGACACTGATAGGTGTACACAGTGAGAGAGGGACACTGATAGGTGTACACAGTGAGAGAGGGACACTGATAGGTGTACACAGTGAGAGAGGGACACTGATAGGTGTACACAGTGAGAGAGGGACACTGATAGGTGTACACAGTGAGAGAGGGACACTGATAGGTGTACACAGTGAGAGTGGGACACTGATAGGTGCACACAGTGAGAGAGGGACACTGATAGGTGTACACAGTGAGAGTGGGACACTGATAGGTGTACACAGTGAGAGAGGGACACTGATCGGTGCACACAGTGAGAGAGGGACACTGATAGGTGTACACAGTGAGAGAGGGTCACTGATAGGTGTACACTGTGAGAGAGGGACACTGATAGGTGTACACAGTGAGAGAGAGACACTGATAGGTGTACACTGTGAGAGAGGGACACTGATAGGTGTACACAGTGAGAGAGGGACACTGATAGGTGCACACAGTGAGAGAGGGACACTGATAGGTGCACACAGTGAGAGAGGGACACTGATAGGTGCACACAGTGAGAGAGGGACACTGATAGGTGTACACAGTGAGAGAGGGTCACTGATAGGTGTACACTGTGAGAGAGGGACACTGATAGGTGTACACAGTGAGAGAGGGACACTGATAGGTGTACACAGTGAGAGAGGGACACTGATAGGTGTACACAGTGAGAGAGGGACACTGATAGGTGTACACAGTGAGAGAGGGACACTGATAGGTGTACACAGTGAGAGAGGGACACTGATAGGTGTACACAGTGAGAGAGGGACACTGATAGGTGTACACAGTGAGAGAGGGACACTGATAGGTGTACACAGTGAGAGTGGGACACTGATAGGTGCACACAGTGAGAGAGGGACACTGATAGGTGTACACAGTGAGAGTGGGACACTGATAGGTGTACACAGTGAGAGAGGGACACTGATCGGTGCACACAGTGAGAGAGGGACACTGATAGGTGTACACAGTGAGAGAGGGTCACTGATAGGTGTACACTGTGAGAGAGGGACACTGATAGGTGTACACAGTGAGAGAGAGACACTGATAGGTGTACACTGTGAGAGAGGGACACTGATAGGTGTACACAGTGAGAGAGGGACACTGATAGGTGCACACAGTGAGAGAGGGACACTGATAGGTGTACACAGTGCGAGTGGGACACTGATCGGTGTACACAGTGAGAGAGGGACACTGATAGGTGTACACAGTGAGAGAGGGACACTGATAGGTGTACACAGTGAAAGAGGGACACTGATAGGTGTACACAGTGAGAGTGGGACACTGATAGGTGCACACAGTGAGAGAGGGACACTGATAGGTGTACACTGTGAGAGAGGGACACTGATAGGTGTACACAGTGAGAGAGGGACACTGATAGGTGTACACAGTGAGAGAGGGACACTGATAGGTGTACACAGTGAGAGAGGGACACTGATAGGTGTACACAGTGAGAGAGGGACACTGATAGGTGCACACAGTGAGAGAGGGACACTGATAGGTGTACACAGTGAGAGAGGGACACTGATAGGTGTACAGAGTGAGAGAGGGACACTGATAGGTGTACACTGTGAGAGAGGGACACTGATCGGTGTACACAGTGAGAGAGGGACACTGATAGGTGTACACAGTGAGAGAGGGACACTGATAGGTGTACACATTGTACACAGGCAGGTGGACAGTGCAGCATCCACACAGGACGGAGACGGAGCGACCGACAGATGCCCTCGATGCTGATTGAGACGACACTTTGATGGGATTGAGATTGAGCTTTGGGGTTTTGATGGTGTGACTTTGTGTGTGTACAGAGCAATGCTTGAGTTCCCAACGCCGGGTGCAATGTTACAGAGGGAGTGACGAAGGTGGTGAGCTCGCAGAGAGTGAGGGACAGGGGTCTACCGTCAGACTGAGGAAGAAAGCCAGTACGGTGCTATTAACAGGTTTGCACAAGGTACAGAGTGAGTGCAGTGCAGTGTCTGAAGAGGGCTGTGACAATAACTGGCATTTCAGGCTGCAGCCTCATCCCAGCAGGGCTCCCAAATCTTCTCTTTTCACCAATTTTCCCCCTCCCCTCCTGAAGACTGGGGTACGGGTTCAACAGGTGCTGCTCGCCCCCACTCTTCAATGTGTGAGCCCAGAAAATGAGCGGGATATTGGACTGCGGGGGGCATCACGGCCCTGTCCTCACCCGATGCCCACAAGCACTCGCTTTCCCGCAGGAGTTGCCGGGCAGGGATCAGAAGCAGGAACGCTGGCTCATTTTTAAAAAAAAAAACAAATCTCCCCTCTCCAGCCCAGGGGCACTCAGTCGGATTGGAGCCCCCACCTCCTCCCCGCAAGTGCTGCCACAATTGACATTGGCTCCCTCAGTGCAGGCCGGGCATCGACCTCCACCATGCCCACTGTGCGACACAGACCGAGGAACGGGAGATTCGCGGCCCTCCATCTTTCTCTCTCCATCTCGACTTCTCTCCGATCACCCCTTGCCTCCGAAATGGGCATTCCCCCCCAGCCCCACCAACCCATCGCAGAAATGAGCTCAGTGACTGAGGGGGCCACGGAGACCCCCTGGGGCTCTGGCTGTCTTTGATTTGATTGATTCGCTCTCTCTCCCCAGGTTTGGGAAGGGAGGTGGCGGGTCATCCCTCACGATGTGCTGCCCGACTGGCTGAAGGACAATGACTTCCTCCTGCACGGACACCGGCCTCCCATGCCCTCCTTCCGAGCTTGTTTCCGCAGCATCTTCAGATTACACACCGAGACCGGCAACATCTGGACACACTTAATAGGTACCCGCTTCCACATCTGCATCACCAGCTGACTTACCCCTGTACCTGAACAGTAACTCTTTTTGGAGCTGATTTGATATGATGTGTGATGCTATCTAAATAAATGGGCGTTAGACATTGAAATATATTAATCCTCTGCTACCAGCCCTCTTACTGTGAGCTCAGAACTCAGCGCAGCGGGTGAGAAATGTCCGTTCCTTGCCCACTTTGTCTTGTGCTCCTCTCCCAGGTTTCCTGTTTTTCCTGATCCTCGGAGTTGTCTACATGTTCAGACCAAACATTAACTTCGTGGCCCCCGTCCAGGAGAAGGTCGTCTTCGCAATGTTCTTTCTGGGAGCTGTCTTATGCCTCTGCTTCTCCTGGCTCTTTCACACTGTCTACTGCCACTCTGAGAAAGTCTCTCGCACATTCTCCAAGTAAGTCTGTTTCTCCAGTCAGGGCCGTGAGAGAGAAGGGTGGGAATAGTGAGATACCTGGGAGTGAGTTACAGACAGGGGTGGGAATAACGAGATACTCGGGAGTGACTTACAGACAGGGGTGGGAATAGTGAGATACCCGGGAGTGAGTTACAGACAGTGGTGGGAATAGTGAGATACCCGGGAGTGAGTTACAGACAGGGGTGGGAATAGTGAGATACCCGGGAGTGAGTTACAGACAGGGGTGGGAATAGTGAGATACCTGGGAGTGAGTTACAGACAGGGGTGGGAATAGTGAGATACCCGGGAGTGAGTTACAGACAGGGGTGGGAATAGTGAGATACCCGGGAGTGAGTTACAGACAGTGGTGGGAATAGTGAGATACCTGGGAGTGAGTTACAGACAGGGGTGGGAATAGTGAGATACCTGGGAGTGAGTTACAGACAGGGGTGGGAATAGTGAGATACCTGGGAGTGAGTTACAGACAGGGGTGGGAATAGTGAGATACCCGGGAGTGAGTTACGGACAGGGGTGGGAATAGTGAGATACCTGGGAGTGAGTTACAGACAGGGGTGGGAATAGTGAGATACTCGGGAGTGAGTTACAGACAGGGGTGGGAATAGTGAGATACTTGGGAGTGAGTTACATACAGGGGTGGGAATAGTGAGATACTCGGGAGTGAGTTACGGACAGGGGTGGGAATAGTGAGATACCTGGGAGTGAGTTACGGACAGGGGTGGGAATAGTGAGATACCCGGGAGTGAGTTACAGACAGGGGTGGGAATAGTGAGATACCCGGGAGTGAGTTACAGACAGGGGTGGGAATAGTGAGATACTTGGGAGTGAGTTACAGACAGGGGTGGGAATAGTGAGATACTCGGGAGTGAGTTACAGACAGGGGTGGGAATAGTGAGATACTCGGGAGTGAGTTACAGACAGGGGTCGAATAGTGAGATACCCGGGAGTGAGTTACGGACAGGGGTGGGAATAGTGAGATACTCAGGAGTGAGTTACAGACAGGGGTGGGAATAGTGAGATACTCAGGAGTGAGTTACAGACAGGGGTGGGAATAGTGAGATACTCGGGAGTGAGTTACAGACAGGGGTGGGAATAGTGAGATACCCGGGAGTGAGTTACAGACAGGGGTGGGAATAGTGAGATACCCGGGAGTGAGTTACAGACAGGGGTGGGAATAGTGAGATACTCGGGAGTGAGTTACAGACAGGGGTGGGAATAGTGAGATACCTGGGAGTGAGTTACAGACAGGGGTGGGAATAGTGAGATACTCAGGAGTGAGTTACAGACAGGGGTGGGAATAGTGAGATACTCGGGAGTGAGTTACAGACAGGGGTGGGAATAGTGAGATACTCGGGAGAGAGTTACAGACAGGGGTGGGAATAGTGAGATACCCGGGAGTGAGTTACAGACAGGGGTGGGAATAGTGAGATACTCGGGAGTGAGTTACAGACAGGGGTGGGAATAGTGAGATACTCGGGAGTGAGTTACAGACAGGGGTGGGAATAGTGAGATACCCGGGAGTGAGTTACAGACAGGGGTGGGAATAGTGAGATACTCGGGAGTGAGTTACAGACAGGGGTGGGAATAGTGAGATACCTGGGAGTGAGTTACAGACAGGGGTGGGAATAGTGAGATACCCGGGAGTGAGTTACAGACAGGGGTGGGAATAGTGAGATACTCGGGAGTGAGTTACAGACAGGGGTGGGAATAGTGAGATACTTGGGAGTGAGTTACAGACAGGGGTGGGAATAGTGAGATACTCGGGAGTGAGTTACAGACAGGGGTGGGAATAGTGAGATACTTGGGAGTGAGTTACAGACAGGGGTGGGAATAGTGAGATACTCGGGAGTGACTTACAGACAGGGGTGGGAATAGTGAGATACTCGGGAGTGAGTTACAGACAGGGGTGGGAATAGTGAGATACTCGGGAGTGAGTTACAGACAGGGGTGGGAATAGTGAGATACTTGGGAGTGAGTTACAGACAGGGGTGGGAATAGTGAGATACTCAGGAGTGAGTTACAGACAGGGGTGGGAATAGTGAGATACCCGGGAGTGAGTTACAGACAGGGGTGGGAATAGTGAGATACCTGGGAGTGAGTTACAGACAGGGGTGGGAATAGTGAGATACTCAGGAGTGAGTTACAGACAGGGGTGGGAATAGTGAGATACTCGGGAGTGAGTTACAGACAGGGGTGGGAATAGTGAGATACCTGGGAGTGAGTTACAGACAGGGGTGGGAATAGTGAGATACCCGGGAGTGAGTTACAGACAGGGGTGGGAATAGTGAGATACTCGGGAGTGAGTTACAGACAGGGGTGGGAATAGTGAGATACTCGGGAGAGAGTTACAGACGGGTGGGAATAGTGAGATACTCGGGAGTGAGTTACAGACAGGGGTGGGAATAGTGAGATACCCGGGAGTGAGTTACAGACAGGGGTGGGAATAGTGAGATACCCGGGAGTGAGTTACAGACAGGGGTGGGAATAGTGAGATACTCGGGAGTGAGTTACAGACAGGGGTGGGAATAGTGAGATACCCGGGAGTGAGTTACAGACAGGGGTGGGAATAGTGAGATACTCGGGAGTGAGTTACAGACAGGGGTGGGAATAGTGAGATACTCGGGAGTGAGTTACAGACAGGGGTGGGAATAGTGAGATACTCGGGAGTGAGTTACAGACAGGGGTGGGAATAGTGAGATACTCGGGAGTGAGTTACGGACAGGGGTGGGAATAGTGAGATACTCGGGAGTGAGTTACAGACAGGGGTGGGAATAGTGAGATACCCGGGAGTGAGTTACAGACAGGGGTGGGAATAGTGAGATACTCGGGAGTGAGTTACAGACAGGGGTGGGAATAGTGAGATACTCGGGAGAGAGTTACAGACGGGTGGGAATAGTGAGATACTCGGGAGTGAGTTACAGACAGGGGTGGGAATAGTGAGATACCCGGGAGTGAGTTACAGACAGGGGTGGGAATAGTGAGATACCCGGGAGTGAGTTACAGACAGGGGTGGGAATAGTGAGATACTCGGGAGTGAGTTACAGACAGGGGTGGGAATAGTGAGATACCCGGGAGTGAGTTACAGACAGGGGTGGGAATAGTGAGATACTCGGGAGTGAGTTACAGACAGGGGTGGGAATAGTGAGATACTCGGGAGTGAGTTACAGACAGGGGTGGGAATAGTGAGATACTCGGGAGTGAGTTACAGACAGGGGTGGGAATAGTGAGATACTTGGGAGTGAGTTACAGACAGGGGTGGGAATAGTGAGATACTCAGGAGTGAGTTACAGACAGGGGTGGGAATAGTGAGATACCCGGGAGTGAGTTACAGACAGGGGTGGGAATAGTGAGATACCTGGGAGTGAGTTACAGACAGGGGTGGGAATAGTGAGATACCTGGGAGTGAGTTACGGACAGGGGTGGGAATAGTGAGATACTCGGGAGTGAGTTACAGACAGGGGTGGGAATAGTGAGATACTCGGGAGTGAGTTACAGACAGGGGTGGGAATAGTGAGATACTCGGGAGTGACTTACAGACAGGAGTGGGAATAGTGAGATACTCGGGAGTGATTTACAGACAGGGGTGGGAATAGTGAGATACTCGGGAGTGACTTACAGACAGGGGTGGGAATAGTGAGATACCTGGGAGTGAGTTACAGACAGGGGTGGGAATAGTGAGATACTCAGGAGTGAGTTACAGACTGGAATCTAATCGAGGGGTTCGGGGGGATTTATATATAGAATAACCGATACCCGGGAGTGAGTTACAGACTGGAATGTAATCGAGGGGTTCGGGGGATTTATATATGGAATAAGCGATACCCGGGAGTGAGTTACAGGCTGGAATCTAATCGAGGGGTTCGGTGGTGTTTTATATAGAATATCTGATACCTGGGAGTGAGTTACAGACTGGAATCTAATCGAGGGGTTCAGGTGAGGGGTATATATATCGAGTACCAGATAACTGGGAGTGAGTTACAAGCTGGAATCTCATCGAGGAGTTCGGGGGGTTTATATATAGAATGACAGATACCCGGGAGTGAGTTACAGACTGGAATCTAATTGAGGGGTTCGGGGGGTTTATATATAGAATAACAGATACCCGGGAGTGAGTTACAGACTGGAATCTAATCGAGGGGTTCGGGGGGTTTATATATAGAATAACAGATACCCGGGAGTGAGTTACAGACTGGAATCTAATCGAGGGGTTCGGGGGGTGTTTATATATAGAATAACAGATACCCGGGAGTGCGTTACAGACTGGAATCTAATCGAGGGGTTCGGGGGGTTTATATATAGAATAACAAATACCCGGGAGTGAGTTACAGACTGGAATCTAATCGAGGGGTTCGGGGGGTTTATATATAGAATAACAAATACCCGGGAGTGAGTTACAGACTGGAATCTAATCGAGGGGTTCGGGGGGTTTATATATAGAATAACAGATACCCGGGAGTGAGTTACAGACTGGAATCTAATCGAGGGGCTCGGGGGGTTTATATATAGAATAACAGATATCTGGGAATGAGTTACAGGTTGAAATCTAATTGAGGGGTTCGGGTGAGGGGTATATATAGAATAACAGATACCCGGGAGTGAGTTACAGGCTGGAATCTAATCGAGGGGTTCGGGGGGTTTATATATAGAATAACAGATACCTGGGAGTGAGTTACAGACTGGAATCTAATCGAGGGGTTCGGGGGGGTTTATATATAGAATAACAGATACCCGGGAGTGAGTTACAGACTGGAATCTAATCGAGGGGTTCGGGGGGGTTTATATATAGAATAACAGATACCCGGGAGTGAGTTACAGACTGGAATCTAATCGAGGGGTTCGGGGGGTTTATATATAGAATAACAGATACCCGGGAGTGAGTTACAGGCTGGAATCTAATCGAGGGGTTCGGGGGGTTTATATATAGAATAACAGATACCCGGGAGTGAGTTACAGACTGGAATCTAATCGAGGGGTTCGGTGGGGTTTATATATAGAATAACAGATAACTGGGAGTGAGTTACAGACTGGAATCTAATCGAGGGGTTCGGGGGGGTTTATATATAGAATAACAGATACCCGGGAGTGAGTTACAGACTGGAATCTAATCGAGGGGTTCGGGGGGTTTATATATAGAATAACAGATAACTGGGAGTGAGTTACAGACTGGAATCTAATCGAGGGGTTCGGGGGGGTTTATATATAGAATAACAGATAACTGGGAGTGAGTTACAGGCTGGAATCTAATCGAGGGGTTCGGTGGGGTTTATATATAGAATAACAGATACCCGGGAGTGAGCTGCAGGCTGGAATCTAATCTCCAGGTTCGATTACTCTGGAGTCACTCTCTGTCTCCAGGTTAGATTACTCTGGAATCACTCTCTGTCTCCAAGTTAGATTACTCTGGAATCACTCTCTGTCTCAGGTTGGATTACTCTGGAATCATTGTGTGTCTCCAGGTTAGATTACTCTGGAGTCACTCTCTGTCTCCAGGTTAGATTACTCTGGAATCACTGTGTGTCTCAGGCAGGATTACTCTGGAATCACTGTGTGTCTCCAGGCAGGATTACTCTGGAATCACTGTGTGTCCCCAGGTTAGATTACTCTGGAATCACTCTCTGTCACCAGGTTAGATTTGTCTGGAATCACTCTCTGTTTCCAGTTTAGATTACTCTGGAATCACTCTCTGTCTCCAGGTTAGATTACTCTGGAATCGATTCCTGTCACCAGGTTAGATTTGTCTGGAACCACTCTCTGTTTCCAGTTTAGATTACTCTGGAATCACTCTCTGTCTCCAGGTTAGATTACTCTGGAATCGATTCCTGTCACCAGGTTAAATTACTCTGGAACCACTCTCTGTTTCCAGTTTAGATTACTCTGGAATCACTCTCTGTCCCCAGGATAGATTAGTCTGGAATCACTGTGTGTCTCCAGGTTAGAATACTCTGGAACCACTCTCTGTCTACAGGTTAGATTACTCTGGAATCACTCTCTGTCCCCAGGTTAGATTACTCTGGAATCACTGAGTGTCTCTCGGTTTGATTACTCTGGAATCACTCTCTGTCTCCAGTTTAGATTACTCTGGAATCACTGTCTGTCACCAGATTAGATTAGTCTGGAATCACTGTGTGTCTCCAGGTTAGTTTACTCTGGAATCACTGTGTGTCTCCAGGTTAGTTTACTCTGGAATCACTGTGTGTCTCCAGGTTAGAATACTCTGGAACCACTCTCTGTCTACAGGTTAGATTACTCTGGAATCACTCTCTGTCCCCAGGTTAGATTACTCTGGAATCACTGAGTGTCTCTAGGTTTGATTACTCTGGAATCACTCTCTGTCTCCAGTTTAGATTACTCTGGAATCACTCTCTGTCCCCAGGTTAGATTACTCTGGAATCACTGAGTGTCTCTAGGTTTGATTACTCTGGAATCACTCTCTGTCTCCAGTTTAGATTACTCTGGAATCACTCTTCTGATTGTGTTTCGGTCTCCAGGTTAGATTATTCTGGAATTGCTCTGCTGATTATGGGTAGCTTTGTGCCATGGCTATACTACTCCTTCTACTGCTCTCCGCAGCCCAGACTCATCTACCTCGTCATCATTTGTGTGCTGGGAATAACGGCGATCGTGGTATCGCAGTGGGACCGGTTTGCCACGCCACAGTACAGGGCAGTTCGTGCTGGTAAGTACTGGGCACAGAGTAACGGTGGTAGTACAGGGCGGGGAGCACTGGGCACAGAGTAACGGTGGTGGTACAGGGCGGGGAGTACTGGGCACAGAGTAACGGTGGTAGTACAGGGCGGGGAGTACTGGGCACAGAGTAACGGTGGTAGTACAGGGCGGGGAGTACTGGGCACAGAGTAACGGTGGTGGTACAGGGCGGGGAGTACTGGGTACAGAGTAACGGTGGTAGTACAGGGCGGGGAGTACTGGGCACAGAGTAACGGTGGTAGTACAGGGCGGGGAGTACTGGGCACAGAGTAACGGTGGTAGTACAGGGCGGGGAGTACTGGGCACAGAGTAATGGTGGTAGTACAGGGCGGGGAGTACTGGGCACAGAGTAACGGTGGTAGTACAGGGTGGGGAGTACTGGGTACAGAGTAACGGTGGTAGTACAGGGCGGGGAGTACTGGGTACAGAGTAACGGTGGTAGTACAGGGCGGGGAGTACTGGGTACAGAGTAACGGTGGTGGTACAGGGCGGGGAGTACTGGGTACAGAGTAACGGTGGTGGTACAGGGCGGGGAGTACTGGGTACAGAGTAACGGTGGTGGTACAGGGCGGGGAGTACTGGGCACAGAGTAACGGTGGTGGTACAGGGCGGGGAGTACTGGGCACAGAGTAACGGTGGTAGTACAGGGCGGGGAGTACTGGGTACAGAGTAACGGTGGTAGTACAGGGCGGGGAGTACTGGGCACAGAGTAACGGTGGTAGTACAGGGCGGGGAGTACTGGGTACAGAGTAACGGTGGTAGTACAGGGCGGGGAGTACTGGGTACAGAGTAACGGTGGTAGTACAGGGCGGGGAGTACTGGGTACAGAGTCACGGTGGTAGTACAGGGCGGGGAGTACTGGGTACAGAGTAACGGTGGTAGTACAGGGCGGGGAGTACTGGGCACAGAGTAACGGTGGTAGTACAGGGCGGGGAGTACTGGGCACAGAGTAACGGTGGTAGTACAGGATGGGGAGTACTGGGTACAGAGTAACGGTGGTAGTACAGGGCGGGGAGTACTGGGTACAGAGTAACGGTGGTAGTACAGGGCGGGGAGTACTGGGCACAGAGTAACGGTGGTAGTACAGGGCGGGGAGTACTGGGCACAGAGTAACGGTGGTAGTACAGGGTGGGGAGTACTGGGCACAGAGTAACGGTGGTAGTACAGGGCGGGGAGTACTGGGTACAGAGTAACGGTGGTAGTACAGGGCGGGGAGTACTGGGCACAGAGTAACGGTGGTAGTACAGGGCGGGGAGTACTGGGCACAGAGTAACGGTGGTAGTACAGGGCGGGGAGTACTGGGTACAGAGTAACGGTGGTAGTACAGGGCGGGGAGTACTGGGTACAGAGTAACGGTGGTAGTACAGGGCGGGGAGTACTGGGTACAGAGTAACGGTGGTAGTACAGGGCGGGGAGTACTGGGCACAGAGTAACGGTGGTAGTACAGGGCGGGGAGTACTGGGTACAGAGTAACGGTGGTAGTACAGGGCGGGGAGTACTGGGTACAGAGTAACGGTGGTAGTACAGGGCGGGGAGTACTGGGCACAGAGTAACGGTGGTAGTACAGGGCGGGGAGTACTGGGCACAGAGTAACGGTGGTAGTACAGGGCGGGGAGTACTGGGCACAGAGTAACGGTGGTAGTACAGGGCGGGGAGTACTGGGCACAGAGTAACGGTGGTAGTACAGGGCGGGGAGTACTGGGCACAGAGTAATGGTGGTAGTACAGGGCGGGGAGTACTGGGTACAGAGTAACGGTGGTAGTACAGGGCGGGGAGTACTGGGTACAGAGTAACGGTGGTAGTACAGGGCGGGGAGTACTGGGTACAGAGTAACGGTGGTAGTACAGGGCGGGGAGTACTGGGTACAGAGTAACGGTGGTAGTACAGGGCGGGGAGTACTGGGCACAGAGTAACGGTGGTAGTACAGGGCGGGGAGTACTGGGCACAGAGTAACGGTGGTAGTACAGGGCGGGGAGTACTGGGCACAGAGTAACGGTGGTAGTACAGGGCGGGGAGTACTGGGTACAGAGTAACGGTGGTAGTACAGGGCGGGGAGTACTGGGCACAGAGTAACGGTGGTAGTACAGGGCGGGGAGTACTGGGTACAGAGTAACGGTGGTAGTACAGGGCGGGGAGTACTGGGTACAGAGTAACGGTGGTAGTACAGGGCGGGGAGTACTGGGTACAGAGTAACGGTGGTAGTACAGGGCGGGGAGAACTGGGCACAGAGTAACGGTGGTAGTACAGGGCGGGGAGTACTGGGTACAGAGTAACGGTGGTAGTACAGGGCGGGGAGTACTGGGTACAGAGTAACGGTGGTAGTACAGGGCGGGGAGTACTGGGCACAGAGTAACGGTGGTAGTACAGGGCGGGGAGAACTGGGCACAGAGTAACGGTGGTAGTACAGGGCGGGGAGTACTGGGTACAGAGTAACGGTGGTAGTACAGGGCGGGGAGTACTGGGTACAGAGTAACGGTGGTAGTACAGGGCGGGGAGTACTGGGTACAGAGTAACGGTGGTAGTACAGGGCGGGGAGTACTGGGCACAGAGTAATGGTGGTGGTACAGGGCGGGGAGTACTGGGTACAGAGTAACGGTGGTAGTACAGTGCGGGGAGTACTGGGCACAGAGTAACGGTGGTAGTACAGGGCGGGGAGTACTGGGCACAGAGTAACGGTGGTAGTACAGGGCGGGGAGTACTGGGCACAGAGTAACGGTGGTAGTACAGTGCGGGGAGTACTGGGCACAGAGTAACGGTGGTAGTACAGGGCGGGGAGTACTGGGCACAGAGTAACGGTGGTAGTACAGGGCGGGGAGTACTGGGCACAGAGTAACGGTGGTAGTACAGGGCGGGGAGTACTGGGTACAGAGTAACGGTGGTAGTACAGGGCGGGGAGTACTGGGCACAGAGTAACGGTGGTAGTACAGGGCGGGGAGTACTGGGCACAGAGTAACGGTGGTAGTACAGGGCGGGGAGTACTGGCCACAGAGTAACGGTGGTAGTACAGGGCGGGGAGTACTGGGCACAGAGTAACGGTGGTAGTACAGGGCGGGGAGTACTGGGCACAGACTAACGGTGGTAGTACAGGGCGGGGAGTACTGGGTACAGAGTAACGGTGGTAGTACAGGGCGGGGAGTACTGGGCACAGAGTAACGGTGGTAGTACAGGGCGGGGAGTACTGGGTACAGAGTAACGGTGGTAGTACAGGGCGGGGAGTACTGGGTACAGAGTAACGGTGGTAGTACAGGGCGGGGAGTACTGGGCACAGAGTAACGGTGGTAGTACAGGGCGGGGAGTACTGGGTACAGAGTAACGGTGGTGGTACAGGGCGGGGAGTACTGGGCACAGAGTAACGGTGGTGGTACAGGGCGGGGAGTACTGGGCACAGAGTAACGGTGGTGGTACAGGGCGGGGAGTACTGGGTACAGAGTAACGGTGGTGGTCCAGGGCGGGGAGTACTGGGTACAGAGTAACGGTGGTAGTACAGGGCGGGGAGTACTGGGTACAGAGTAACGGTGGTAGTACAGGGCGGGGAGTACTGGGCACAGAGTAACGGTGGTAGTACAGGGCGGGGAGTACTGGGCACAGAGTAACGGTGGTGGTACAGGGCGGGGAGTACTGGGCACAGAGTAACGGTGGTAGTACAGGGCGGGGAGTACTGGGTACAGAGTAACGGTGGTAGTACAGGGCGGGGAGTACTGGGTACAGAGTCACGGTGGTGGTACAGGGCGGGGAGTACTGGGCACAGAGTAACGGTGGTGGTACAGGGCGGGGAGTACTGGGCACAGAGTAACGGTGGTAGTACAGGGCGGGGAGTACTGGGCACAGAGTAACGGTGGTAGTACAGGGCGGGGAGTACTGGGCACAGTCACGGTGGTAGTACAGGGCGGGGAGTACTGGGCACAGAGTAACGTTGGTAGTACAGGGCGGGGAGTACTGGGTACAGAGTAACGGTGGTCGTACAGGGCGGGGAGTACTGGGCACAGAGTAACGGTGGTAGTACAGGGCGGGGAGTACTGGGCACAGAGTAACGGTGGTAGTACAGGGCGGGGAGTACTGGGCACAGAGTAACGGTGGTAGTACAGGGCGGGGAGTACTGGGCACAGAGTAACGGTGGTAGTACAGGGCGGGGAGTACTGGGTACAGAGTAACGGTGGTAGTACAGGGCGGGGAGTACTGGGCACAGAGTAACGGTGGTAGTACAGGGCGGGGAGTACTGGGTACAGAGTAACGGTGGTAGTACAGGGCGGGGAGTACTGGGTACAGAGTAACGGTGGTCGTACAGGGCGGGGAGTACTGGGTACAGAGTAACGGTGGTAGTACAGGGCGGGGAGAACTGGGCACAGAGTAACGGTGGTAGTACAGGGCGGGGAGTACTGGGTACAGAGTAACGGTGGTAGTACAGGGCGGGGAGTACTGGGTACAGAGTAACGATGGTAATACAGGGCGGGGAGTACTGGGCACAGAGTAACGGTGGTAGTACAGGGCGGGGAGAACTGGGCACAGAGTAACGGTGGTAGTACAGGGCGGGGAGTACTGGGTACAGAGTAACGGTGGTAGTACAGGGCGGGGAGTACTGGGTACAGAGTAACGGTGGTAGTACAGTGCGGGGAGTACTGGGCACAGAGTAACGGTGGTAGTACAGGGCGGGGAGTACTGGGCACAGAGTAACGGTGGTAGTACAGGGCGGGGAGTACTGGCCACAGAGTAACGGTGGTAGTACAGGGCGGGGAGTACTGGGCACAGAGTAACGGTGGTAGTACAGGGCGGGGAGTACTGGGCACAGAGTAACGGTGGTAGTACAGGGTGTGGAGTACTGGGTACAGAGTAACGGTGGTAGTACAGGGCGGGGAGTACTGGGCACAGAGTAACGGTGGTAGTACAGGGCGGGGAGTACTGGGTACAGAGTAACGGTGGTAGTACAGGGCGGGGAGTACTGGGTACAGAGTAACGGTGGTAGTACAGGGCGGGGAGTACTGGGCACAGAGTAACGGTGGTAGTACAGGGCGGGGAGTACTGGGCACAGAGTAACGGTGGTAGTACAGGGCGGGGAGTACTGGGTACAGAGTAACGGTGGTAGTACAGGGCGGGGAGTACTGGGCACAGAGTAACGGTGGTGGTACAGGGCGGGGAGTACTGGGCACAGAGTAACGGTGGTGGTACAGGGCGGGGAGTACTGGGCACAGAGTAACGGTGGTGGTACAGGGCGGGGAGTACTGGGTACAGAGTAACGGTGGTGGTCCAGGGCTGGGAGTACTGGGTACAGAGTAACGGTGGTAGTACAGGGCGGGGAGTACTGGGTACAGAGTAACGGTGGTAGTACAGGGCGGGGAGTACTGGGCACAGAGTAACGGTGGTGGTCCAGGGCGGGGAGTACTGGGCACAGAGTAACGGTGGTAGTACAGGGCGGGGAGTACTGGGTACAGAGTAACGGTGGTAGTACAGGGCGGGGAGTACTGGGTACAGAGTAACGGTGGTAGTACAGGGCGGGGAGTACTGGGCACAGAGTAACGGTGGTAGTACAGGGCGGGGAGTACTGGGTACAGAGTAACGGTGGTAGTACAGGGCGGGGAGTACTGGGTACAGAGTAACGGTGGTAGTACAGGGCGGGGAGTACTGGGCACAGAGTAACGGTGGTAGTACAGGGCGGGGAGTACTGGGTACAGAGTAACGGTGGTAGTACAGGGCGGGGAGTACTGGGTACAGAGTAATGGTGGTAGTACAGGGCGGGGAGTACTGGGCACAGAGTAACGGTGGTAGTACAGGGCGGGGAGTACTGGGCACAGAGTAACGGTGGTAGTACAGGGCGGGGAGTACTGGGCACAGAGTAACGGTGGTAGTACAGGGCGGGGAGTACTGGGTACAGAGTAACGGTGGTAGTACAGGGCGGGGAGTACTGGGCACAGAGTAACGGTGGTAGTACAGGGCGGGGAGTACTGGGTACAGAGTAACGGTGGTAGTACAGGGCGGGGAGTACTGGGTACAGAGTAACGGTGGTAGTACAGGGCGGGGAGTACTGGGCACAGAGTAACGGTGGTAGTACAGGGCGGGGAGTACTGGGCACAGAGTAACGGTGGTAGTACAGGGCGGGGAGTACTGGGTACAGAGTAACGGTGGTCGTACAGGGCGGGGAGTACTGGGTACAGAGTAACGGTGGTAGTACAGGGCGGGGAGTACTGGGTACAGAGTAACGGTGGTAGTACAGGGCGGGGAGTACTGGGCACAGAGTAACGGTGGTAGTACAGGGCGGGGAGTACTGGGCACAGAGTAACGGTGGTAGTACAGGGCGGGGAGTACTGGGCACAGAGTAACGGTGGTAGTACAGGGCGGGGAGTACTGGGCACAGAGTAACGGTGGTAGTACAGGGCGGGGAGTACTGGGCACAGAGTAACGGTGGTAGTACAGGGCGGGGAGTACTGGGCACAGAGTAACGGTGGTAGTACAGGGCGGGGAGTACTGGGTACAGAGTAACGGTGGTAGTACAGGGCGGGGAGTACTGGGCACAGAGTAACGGTGGTAGTACAGGGCGGGGAGTACTGGGCACAGAGTAACGGTGGTAGTACAGGGCGGGGAGTACTGGGCACAGAGTAACGGTGGTAGTACAGGGCGGGGAGAACTGGGCACAGAGTAACGGTGGTAGTACAGGGCGGGGAGTACTGGGTACAGAGTAACGGTGGTAGTACAGGGCGGGGAGTACTGGGTACAGAGTAACGGTGGTAGTACAGTGCGGGGAGTACTGGGCACAGAGTAACGGTGGTAGTACAGGGCGGGGAGTACTGGGCACAGAGTAACGGTGGTAGTACAGGGCGGGGAGTACTGGGCACAGAGTAACGGTGGTAGTACAGGGCGGGGAGTACTGGGCACAGAGTAACGGTGGTAGTACAGGGCGGGGAGTACTGGGCACAGAGTAACGGTGGTAGTACAGGGCGGGGAGTACTGGGCACAGAGTAACGGTGGTAGTACAGGGCGGGGAGTACTGGGCACAGAGTAACGGTGGTAGTACAGGGCGGGGAGTACTGGGCACAGAGTAACGATGGTAGTACAGGGCGGGGAGTACTGGGTACAGAGTAACGGTGGTAGTACAGGGCGGGGAGTACTGGGCACAGAGTAACGGTGGTAGTACAGGGCGGGGAGTACTGGGCACAGAGTAACGGTGGTAGTACAGGGCGGGGAGTACTGGGTACAGAGTAACGGTGGTAGTACAGGGCGGGGAGTACTGGGTACAGAGTAACGGTGGTAGTACAGGGCGGGGAGTACTGGGCACAGAGTAACGGTGGTAGTACAGGGCGGGGAGTACTGGGTACAGAGTAACGGTGGTAGTACAGGGCGGGGAGTACTGGGTACAGAGTAACGGTGGTGGTCCAGGGCGGGGAGTACTGGGTACAGAGTAACGGTGGTAGCACAGGGCGGGGAGTACTGGGTACAGAGTAACGGTGGTAGCACAGGGCGGGGAGTACTGGGTACAGAGTAACGGTGGTGGTACAGGGCGGGGAGTACTGGGTACAGAGTAACGGTGGTAGTACAGGGCGGGGAGTACTGGGTACAGAGTAACGGTGCTAGTACAGGGCGGGGAGTACTGGGCACAGAGTAACGGTGGTAGTACAGGGCGGGGAGTACTGGGCACAGAGTAACGGTGGTGGTACAGGGCGGGGAGTACTGGGCACAGAGTAACGGTGGTAGTACAGGGCGGGGAGTACTGGGCACAGAGTAACGGTGGTAGTACAGGGCGGGGAGTACTGGGCACAGAGTAACGGTGGTGGTACAGGGCGGGGAGTACTGGGCACAGAGTAACGGTGGTAGTACAGGGCGGGGAGTACTGGGCACAGAGTAACGGTGGTAGTACAGGGCGGGGAGTACTGGGCACAGAGTAACGGTGGTAGTACAGGGCGGGGAGTACTGGGTACAGAGTAACGGTGGTAGTACAGGGCGGGGAGTACTGGGTACAGAGTAACGGTGGTAGTACAGGGCGGGGAGTACTGGGCACAGAGTAACGGTGGTAGTACAGGGCGGGGAGTACTGGGCACAGAGTAACGGTGGTGGTACAGGGCGGGGAGTACTGGGCACAGAGTAACGGTGGTAGCACAGGGCGGGGAGTACTGGGCACAGAGTCACGGTGGTGGTACAGGGCGGGGAGTACTGGGCACAGAGTAACGGTGGTAGTACAGGGCGGGGAGTACTGGGCACAGAGTAACGGTGGTGGTACAGGGCGGGGAGTACTGGGCACAGAGTAACGGTGGTAGTACAGGGCGGGGAGTACTGGGCACAGAGTAACGGTGGTAGTACAGGGCGGGGAGTACTGGGCACAGAGTAACGGTGGTGGTACAGGGCGGGGAGTACTGGGCACAGAGTAACGGTGGTGGTACAGGGCGGGGAGTACTGGGCACAGAGTAACGGTGGTGGTACAGGGCGGGGAGTACTGGGCACAGAGTAACGGTGGTAGTACAGGGCGGGGAGTACTGGGCACAGAGTAACGGTGGTAGTACAGGGCGGGGAGTACTGGGCACAGAGTAACGGTGGTGGTACAGGGCGGGGAGTACTGGGCACAGAGTAACGGTGGTAGTACAGGGCGGGGAGTACTGGGCACAGAGTAACGGTGGTGGTACAGGGCGGGGAGTACTGGGCACAGAGTAACGGTGGTAGTACAGGGCGGGGAGTACTGGGTACAGAGTAACGGTGGTAGTACAGGGCGGGGAGTACTGGGAAGAGATGGGTTCAGAGGTCAGTCAGTGCGGGTAGGGGAAGAGACGGGTTCAGAGGTCGGAACAGGAAGAAATTAGGAGATGTGGGAATGGGATATTGGGGGATGTGAGGATGGGATATTGGGGGATGTGGGAATGGGATATTGGGGGATGTGAGGATGGGATATTGGGGGATGTGAGGATGGGATATTGGGGGATGTGGGAATGGGATATTGGGGGATGTGGGAATGGGATATTGGGGGATGTGAGGATGGGATATTGGGGGATGTGGGAATGGGATATTGGGGGAAGTGAGGATGGGATATTGGGGGATGTGGGAATGGGATATTGGGGGATGTGAGGATGGGATATTGGGGGATGTGAGGATGGGATATTGGGGGATGTGGGAATGGGATATTGGGGGATTTGTGGATGGGATATTGGGGGATGTGGGAATGGGATATTGGGGGATGTGGGAATGGGATATTGGGGGATGTGGGAATGGGATATTGGGGGATGTGAGGATGGGATATTGGGGGATGTGAGGATGGGATATTGGGGGATGTGGGAATGGGATATTGGGGGATGTGGGAATGGGATATTGGGGGATGTGGGAATGGGATATTGGGGGATTTGTGGATGGGATATTGGGGGATGTGGGAATGGGATATTGGGGGATGTGGGAATGGGATATTGGGGGATGTGGGAATGGGATATTGGGGGATGTGAGGATGGGATATTGGGGGATGTGGGAATGGGATATTGGGGGATGTGGGAATGGGCTTTGGGGGATGTGGGAATGGGATATTGGGGGATGTGTGGATGGGATATTGGGGGATGTGGGAATGGGATATTGGGGGATGTGAGGATGGGATATTGGGGGATGTGAGGATGGGATATTGGGGGATGTGGGAATGGGATATTGGGGGATGTGAGGATGGGATATTGGGGGATGTGGGAATGGGATATTGGGGGATGTGGGAATGGGATATTGGGGGATGTGGGAATGGGATATTGGGGGATGTGAGGATGGGATATTGGGGGATGTGGGAATGGGATATTGGGGGATGTGGGAATGGGATATTGGGGGATGTGGGAATGGGATATTGGGGGATGTGAGGATGGGATATTGGGGGATGTGAGGATGGGATATTGAGGGATGTGAGGATGGGATATTGGGGGATGTGGGAATGGGATATTGGGGGATGTGAGGATGGGATATTGGGGGATGTGGGAATGGGATATTGGGGGATGTGGGAATGGGATATTGGGGGATGTGGGAATGGGATATTGGGGGATGAGGGAATGGGATATTGGGGGATGTGAGGATGGGATATTGGGGGATGTGGGAATGGGATATTGGGGGATGTGAGGATGGGATATTGGGGGATGTGAGGTTGGGATATTGAGGGATGTGAGGATGGGATATTGGGGGATGTGGGAATGGGATATTGGGGGATGTGAGGATGGGATATTGGGGGATGTGGGAATGGGATATTGGGGGATGAGGGAATGGGATATTGGGGGATGTGTGGATGGGATATTGGAGGATGTGGGAATGGGATATTGGGGGATGTGTGGATGGGATATTGGGGGATGTGTGAATGGGATATTGGGGGATGTGTGGATGGGATATTGGGGGATGTGTGAATGGGATATTGAGGGATGTGAGGATGGGATATTGGGGGATGTGAGGATGGGATATTGGGGGATGTGGGAATGGGATATTGGGGGATGTGAGGATGGGATATTGGGGGATGTGAGGATGGGATATTGAGGGATGTGAGGATGGGATATTGGGGGATGTGGGAATGGGATATTGGGGGATGTGAGGATGGGATATTGGGGGATGTGGGAATGGGATATTGGGGGATGTGGGAATGGGATATTGGGGGATGAGGGAATGGGATATTGGGGGATGTGTGGATGGGATATTGGAGGATGTGGGAATGGGATATTGGGGGATGTGTGGATGGGATATTGGGGGATGTGTGAATGGGATATTGGGGGATGTGTGGATGGGATATTGGGGGATGTGTGAATGGGATATTGGGGGATGTGTGGATGGGATATTGGGGGATGTGTGAATGGGATATTGGGGGATGTGGGAATGGGATATTGGGGGATGTGGGAATGGGATATTGGGGGATGTGAGGATGGGATATTGAGGGATGTGAGGATGGGATATTGGGGGATGTGAGGATGGGATATTGGGGGATGTGAGGATGGGATATTGGGGGATGTGTGGATGGGATATTGGGGGATGTGAGGATGGGATATTGGGGGATGTGAGGATGGGATATTGGGGGATGTGGGAATGGGATATTGGGGGATGTGGGAATGGGATATTGGGGGATGTGAGGATGGGATATTGGGGGATGTGGGAATGGGATATTGGGGGATGTGAGGATGGGATATTGGGGGATGTGAGGATGGGATATTGAGGGATGTGAGGATGGGATATTGGGGGATGTGGGAATGGGATATTGGGGGATGTGAGGATGGGATATTGGGGAATGTGGGAATGGGATATTGGGGGATGTGGGAATGGGATATTGGGGGATGTGGGAATGGGATATTGGGGGATTTGTGGATGGGATATTGGGGGATGTGAGGATGGGATATTGGGGGATGTGGGAATGGGATATTGGGGGATGTGGGAATGGGATATTGGGGGATGTGGGAATGGGATATTGGGGGATTTGTGGATGGGATATTGGGGAATGTGGGAATGGGATATTGGGAGCAGTAAACCTGACCATATTCCTTCATTCTGTAGGTGTGTTCCTGGGCCTGGGACTAAGTGGGCTCGTCCCCACCCTTCATTTCATGATTGCAGAAGGATTCATTAAAGCTGCTACTGTTGGCCAGATGGGCTGGTTATTTCTCATGGCGATTCTGTACATCCTGGGAGTTGCCCTTTATGCTGCTCGCATCCCAGAGCGCTTTTTCCCGGGGAAGTGCGATATCTGGGTAGGTCCTGTACCATCTGTGCTTTAACCCTGGGGTAGGTGATGGTTGTGGTTCTGTGGTTGGAGTGGGACCGTTCATCAGAGGTGGATGTCACTGTGTGCACTGTAGGATCCGTTCTCACTATTATTGACACTAGTACCGAGTGTTTAATACACAGGGTGACTGATCCCCTCTCACTATTACTGACACTAGTACTGAGTGTTTAATGCACAGTGTGATCGATCCCCTCTCACTATTACTGACACTAGTACCGAGTGTTTAATGCACAGGGTGACTGTTCCCCTCTCACTACTACTGACACTGGTACTGAGTGTTTAATGCCCAGTATGACTGTTCCCCTCTCACTATTACTGACACTAGTACCGAGTGTTTAATGCACAGGGTGACTGTTCCCCTCTCACTATTACTGACACTAGTACCGAGTGTTTAATGCACAGGGTGACTGTTCCCCTCTCACTATTACTGACACTAGTACCGAGTGTTTAATGCACAGGGTGACTGATCCCCTCTCACTATTACTAACATTAGTACTGAGTGTTTAATGCACAGGGTGACTGTCCCCTCTCACTATTACTGACACTAGTACTGAGTGGTTAATGCCCAGTATGACTGTTCCCCTCTCACTATTACTGACACTAGTACTGAGTGTTTAATGCACAATATGACTGATCCCCTCTCACTATTACTAACACTAGTACCGAGTGTTTAATACACAGGGTGACTGTCCCCTCTCACTATTACTAACACTAGTACCGTTTGTTTAATGCACAGTGTGATCGATCCCCTCACACTATTACTGACACTAGTACTGAGTGTTTAATGCACAGGGTGACTGATCCCCTCTCACTATTACTAACACTTGTACTGAGTGTTTAATGCACAGTATGACTGATCTCCTCTCACTATTACTAACACTAGTACTGAGTATTTAATGCACAGGGTGACTATTGCCCTCTCACTATTACTGACACTAGTACTGAGTGTTTAATGCACAGGGTGACTGATCCCCTCTCACTATTACTGACACTAGTACCGAGTGTTTAGTGCACAGGGTGACTGTTCCCCTCTCACTATTACTGACACTAGTACTGAGTGTTTAATGCCCAGCATGACTGTTCCCCTCTCACTATTAGTGACACTAGTACTGAGTGTTTAATGCACAGGGTGACTGATCCCCTCTCACTATTACTAACACTAGTACTGAGTGTTTAATGCACAGGGTGACTTGTCCCCTCTCACTATTACTGACACTAGTACCGAGAGTTTAATGCAGAGTGTGACTGATCCCCCTCACTAGTACTGACACTCGTAGCGAGTGTTTAATGCACAGGGTGACTGATCCCGTCTCACTATTATTGACACTAGTACCGAGTGTTAATGCACAGTATGACTGATTCCCTCTCACTATTACTGACACTAGAACTGAGTGTCTAATGCACAGGGCGACTGATCCCCTTTCACTATTCCAACTCTAGTACTGAGTGTTTAATGCACAGTGTGACCATTCCCCTCTCACAATTACTAACACTAGTACCAAGTGTTTAATGCACAGTGACTGATCCCCTCTCACTATTACTGACACTAGTACCGAGTGTTTAGTGCACAGGGTGACTGATCCCCTCTCAATATTACTGACATTAGTACTGAGTGTTTAATGCACAGGGAGACTGTCCCCTCTCACTATTACTGACACTGGTACCGAGTGTGTAATGCACCATGCGACAGGTCCTCTCTCCCTAGTGTATTGCACACTGTACTGAGTGTTTAATGCACGGGGTGACAGGTCCCTCTCACTAGTGCTGAGTGTGTAATGCAAGTGTGACTGGCCTCTCTCACTAGTACTGAGTGTGTAATGCACAGTTTGACAGGTCCTCTCTCACTAGCACTGAGTGTGTAATGCACAGTGTGACAGGTCACTCTCACTAGTACTGAGTGTGTAATGCACAGTGCGACAGGTCTTCTCTCACTAGTACTGAGTGTGTAATGCACAGTGTGACAGGTCCCTCTCACTAGTACTGAGTGTGCAATGCACAGTGCGACAGGTCCTCTCTCACTAGTACTGAGTGTGTAATGCACAGTGCAACAGGTCTTCTCTCACTAGTACTGAGTGTGTAATGCACAGTGTGACAGGTCCTCTCTCACTAGTACTGAGTGTGTAATGCACAGTGTGACAGGTCCCTCTCACTAGTACTGAGTGTGTAATGCACAGTGCGACAGGTCCTCTCTCACTAGTACTGAGTGTGTAATGCACAGTGTGACAGGTCCTCTCTCACTAGTACTGAGTGTGTAATGCACAGTGTGACAGGTCCTCTCTCACTAGTACTGAGTGTGTAATGCACAGTGTGACAGGTCCTCTCTCACTAGTACTGAGTGTGTAATGCACAGTGTGACAGGTCCCTCTCACTAGTACTGAGTGTGTAATGCACAGTGCGACAGGTCCTCTCTCACTAGTACTGAGTGTGTAATGCACAGTGTGACAGGTCCTCTCTCACTAGTACTGAGTGTGTAATGCACAGTGTGACAGGTCCTCTCTCACTAGTACTGAGTGTGTAATGCACAGTGTGACAGGTCCTCTCACTAGTACTGAGTGTGTAATGCACAGTGTGACAGGTCCTCTCTCACTAGTAGAGTGTGTAATGCACAGTGTGACAGGTCCTCTCTCACTTGTACCGAGTGTGTAATGCACAGTGTGACAGGTCCTCTCTCACTAGTACTGAGTGTGTAATGCACAGTGTGACAGGTCCCTCTCACTAGTACTGAGTGTGTAATGCACAGTGCGACAGGTCCTCTCTCACTAGTACTGAGTGTGTAATGCACTGTGTGTCAGGTCCTCTCTCACTAGTACTGAGTGTGTAATGCACAGTGTGACAGGTCCTCTCTCACTCATACTGAGTGTGTAATGCACTGTGTGACAGGTCCTCTCTCACTCATACTGAGTGTGTAATGCACTGTGTGTCAGGTCGTCTCTCACTAGTACTGAGTGTGTAATGCACTGTGTGTCAGGTCCTCTCTCACTAGTACTGAGTGTGTAATGCACTGTGTGACAGGTCCTCTCTCACTCATACTGAGCGTGTAATGCACAGTGCGGCAGGTCGTCTCTCACTCATACTGAGTGTGTAATGCACAGTGTGACAGGTCGTCTCTCACTCATACTGAGTGTGTAATGCACTGTGTGACAGGTCGTCTCTCACTCATACTGAGTGTGTAATGCACAGTGTGACAGGTCCTCTCTCACTCATACTGAGTGTGTAATGCACTGTGTGACAGGTCCTCTCTCACTAGTACTGAGTGTGTAATGCACAGTGTGACAGGTCCTCACTCACTCATACTGAGTGTGTAATGCACAGTGTGACAGGTCCTCTCTCACTCATACTGAGTGTGTAATGCACAGTGCGACAGGTCCTCTCTCACTAGTACTGAGTGTGTAATGCACAGTGTGACAGGTCCTCACTCACTCATACTGAGTGTGTAATGCACTGTGTGACAGGTCGTCTCTCACTCATACTGAGTGTGTAATGCACAGTGTGACAGGTCGTCTCTCACTCATACTGAGTGTGTAATGCACAGTGTGACAGGTCGTCTCTCACTCATACTGAGTGTGTAATGCACAGTGTGACAGGTCCTCTCTCACTAGTACTGAGTGTGTAATGCACAGTGTGACAGGTCCTCTCTCACTCATACTGAGTGTGTAATGCACAGTGTGACAGGTCCTCTCTCACTAGTACTGAGTGTGTAATGCACAGTGTGACAGGTCCTCTCTCACTCATACTGAGTGTGTAATGCACTGTGTGACAGGTCGTCTCTCACTCATACTGAGTGTGTAATGCACAGTGTGACAGGTCCTCTCTCACTAGTACTGAGTGTGTAATGCACAGTGTGACAGGTCCTCTCTCACTAGTACTGAGTGTGTAATGCACAGTGTGACAGGTCGTCTCTCACTCATACTGAGTGTGTAATGCACAGTGTGACAGGTCCTCTCTCACTCATACTGAGTGTGTAATGCACAGTGTGACAGGTCGTCTCTCACTCATACTGAGTGTGTAATGCACAGTGTGACAGGTCCTCTCTCACTCATACTGAGTGTGTAATGCACAGTGTGACAGGTCGTCTCTCACTCATACTGAGTGTGTAATGCACAGTGTGACAGGTCGTCTCTCACTCATACTGAGTGTGTAATGCACTGTGTGACAGGTCGTCTCTCACTCATACTGAGTGTGTAATGCACTGTGTGACAGGTCGTCTCTCACTAGTACTCAGTGTGTAATGCACAGTGTGACAGGTCCTCTCTCACTAGTACTGAGTGTGTAATGCACAGTGTGACAGGTCCTCTCTCACTCATACTGAGTGTGTAATGCACAGTGTGACAGGTCCCTCTATCATTTCTCCTGTCTTTTCTGTTTCAGTTCCACTCTCACCAGATTTTCCACGTGTTGGTCGTAGCTGCTGCTGTCGTTCACCTGCATGGAGTTTCCCAGCTTCAGGCTTTCCGATCCTCGCTGGG
The DNA here is from genome assembly GCF_035084215.1 of Heptranchias perlo. NCBI lineage: Eukaryota > Metazoa > Chordata > Chondrichthyes > Hexanchiformes > Hexanchidae > Heptranchias > Heptranchias perlo. The sequence goes on along the minus strand of NC_090369.1, from coordinate 273,204 downwards.
CGGTGGCTGTACTGCTGACACCATGCTGTGATAGGGTCACAACATGTCGACATCGACTGAGAGACACAGAGAGCAAGAGAGAGAAAAAAGAATCGCAGTTTCAAACCAGAAGACGAATTGGTTTCTTTTTATACACGAGTATAGTTTTTAAAAAAAGCACAAGGAGTGGTTTATTTAAACGGCCCTGCAGAGACCCCCCTGCTGAGGGTGGGTGAGGTTTCTCCCTGGGATCGAGCAGCGGACCAGGCTCAGACCGGCTCTGTATCTCTGTAAGAGTTCCGGACGGGGCTCGGACCCCAAGCTGGGACGGACTGACCTCGGAGGCCCCTGTACCAAGGTAGGGATCTACCCCCTGGGTCATTGGCTCTCGTCAGGCTGCTTGTCTTCTGATCTCAGAGCTTCTCCCACAGCGGGATGGAGGATCGCAGGTGGATTTGGTCAAGGCAGATGGTACTTCACTTCCCTCCCGCAGTCTTTCATTTCTTTCTTTATTTCTCGGCGAGTATGTGAAGGAGATTCGAACCCCGTGTATCTGGACAAGGAGCTGGCAGAGGGGTGGAGCCCGTCTGTCGCAGAACAAGGGGATAGCAACCCTCCCACCGTCCGATTCCCCGTGACGGAGGTGTGAACAGTGACCAGACCTCCCGTCCGATTCCCTGTGACAGGTGTGAACAGTGACCAGACCCCCCGTCCGATTCCCCGTGACAGGTGTGAACAGTGACCAGACCTCCCGTCTGATTCCCCGTGACGGAGGTGTGAACAGTGACCAGACCTCCCGTCCGATTCCCCGTGACAGGTGTGAACAGTGACCAGATCTCCTGCCCTTTGTCCGATTCCCAGTGATGGAGGTGTGAACAGTGACCAGACCTCCCGTCCGATTCCCCGTGACAGGTGTGAACAGTGACCAGACCTCCCGTCCGATTCCCCGTGACAGGTGTGAACAGTGACCAGACCCCCCGTCCGATTCCCTGTGACGGAGGTGTGAACAGTGACCAGATCTCCTGCCCTTTGTCCGATTCCCTGTGACGGATGTGTGAACAGTGACCAGACCCCCCGTCCGATTCCCTGTGACGGAGGTGTGAACAGTGACCAGACCTCCCGTCCGATTCCCCGTGACAGGTGTGAACAGTGACCAGACCTCCCGTCCGATTCCCTGTGACAGGTGTGAACAGTGACCAGACCTCCCGTCCGATTCCCCGTGACGGAGGTGTGAACAGTGACCAGACCTCCCGTCCGATTCCCCGTGACAGGTGTGAACAGTGACCAGACCTCCCGTCCGATTCCCTGTGACAGGTGTGAACAGTGACCAGACCTCCCGTCCGATTCCCTGTGACAGGTGTGAACAGTGACCAGACCTCCCGTCCGATTCCCTGTGACAGAGGTGTGAACAGTGACCAGACCCCCCGTCCGATTCCCCGTGACGGAGGTGTGAACAGTGACCAGACCTCCCGTCCGATTCCCCGTGACGGAGGTGTGAACAGTGACCAGACCTCCCGTCCGATTCCCCGTGACAGGTGTGAACAGTGACCAGACCCCCCCGTCCGATTCCCCGTGACAGGTGTGAACAGTGACCAGAGGCCCCGTCCGATTCCCTGTGACAGGTGTGAACAGTGATCAGACTTCCCGTCCGATACCCCGTGACGGAGGTGTGAACAGTGACCAGACCTCCCGTCCGATTCCCCGTGACGGAGGTGTGAACAGTGACCAGACCTCCCGTCCGATTCCCCATGACAGGTGTGAACAGTGACCAGACCTCCCGTCCGATTCCCCGTGACGGAGGTGTGAATGGTGACCAGACCTCCCGTCCGATTCCCCGTGACAGGTGTGAACAGTGACCAGACCTCTCGTCTGATTCCCCGTGACGGAGGTGTGAACAGTGACCAGACCTCCCGTCCGATTCCCCGTGACAGGTGTGAACAGTGACCAGACCTCCCGTCCGATTCCCTGTGACAGGTGTGAACAGTGACCAGAGCCCCCGTCCGATTCCCCGTGACAGGTGTGAACAGTGACCAGACCCCCCCCGTCCGATTCCCCGTGACAGGTGTGAACAGTGACCAGACCTCCCGTCCGATTCCCCGTGACAGGTGTGAACAGTGACCAGACCCCCCCGTCCGATTCCCCGTGACAGGTGTGAACAGTGACCAGACCTCCCGTCCGATTCCCTGTGACAGGTGTGAACAGTGACCAGACCTCCCGTCCGATTCCCCGTGACGGAGGTGTGAACAGTGACCAGACCTCCCGTCCGATTCCCCGTGACAGGTGTGAACAGTGACCAGACCTCCCCGTCCGATTCCCCGTGACAGGTGTGAACAGTGACCAGAGCCCCCGTCCGATTCCCCGTGACGGATGTGTGAACAGTGACCAGACCTCCCGTCCGAATCCCTGTGACGGAGGTGTGAACAGTGACCAGACCTCCCGTCCGATTCCCTGTGACAGGTGTGAACAGTGACCAGACCTCCCGTCCGATTCCCTGTGACAGGTGTGAACAGTGACCAGCCCCCCCGTCCGATTCCCCGTGACAGGTGTGAACAGTGACCAGACCTCCCGTCCGATTCCCCGTGACAGGTGTGAACAGTGACCAGACCTCCCGTCCGATTCCCTGTGACAGGTGTGAACAGTGACCAGACCTCCCGTCCGATTCCCCGTGACAGGTGTGAACAGTGACCAGACCTCCCGTCCGATTCCCCGTGACAGGTGTGAACAGTGACCAGACCCCCCCGTCCGATTCCCCGTGACAGGTGTGAACAGTGACCAGACCTCCCGTCCGATACCCCGTGACGGAGGTGTGAACAGTGACCAGACCTCCCGTCCGATTCCCTGTGACAGGTGTGAACAGTGACCAGACCCCCCGTCCGATTCCCTGTGACGGAGGTATGAACAGTGAGCAGACCTCCCGTCCGATTCCCTGTGACAGGTGTGAACAGTGACCAGACCTCCCGTCCGATTCCCCGTGACAGGTGTGAACAGTGACCAGACCTCCCGTCCGATTCCCTGTGACAGGTGTGAACAGTGACCAGACCTCCCGTCCGATTCCCCGTGACGGAGCTGTGAACAGTGACCAGACCCCTCGTCCGATTCCCCGTGACAGGTGTGAACAGTGACCAGACCCCCCGTCCGATTCCCCGTGACAGGTGTGAACAGTGACCAGACCTCCCGTCCGATTCCCTGTGACAGGTGTGAACAGTGACCAGACCTCCTGTCCGATTCCCCGTGACGGAGGTGTGAACAGTGACCAGACCTCCCGTCCGATTCCCCGTGACAGGTGTGAACAGTGACCAGACCCCCCCGTCCGATTCCCCGTGACGGAGGTGTGAACAGTGACCAGACCTCCCGTCCGATTCCCCGTGACAGGTGTGAATAGTGACCAGACCCCCCGTCCGATTCCCCGTGACGGAGGTGTGAACAGTGACCAGACCCCCCCGTCCGATTCCCTGTGACAGGTGTGAACAGTGACCAGACCTCCAGTCCGATTCCCCGTGACAGGTGTGAACAGTGATCAGAGCCCCCGTCCGATTCCCTGTGACAGGTGTGAACAGTGACCAGACCTCCCGTCCGATTCCCTGTGACAGGTGTGAACAGTGACCAGACCTCCCGTCCGATTCCCCGTGACGGAGGTGTGAACAGTGACCAGACCTCCCGTCTGATTCCCTGTGACAGGTGTGAACAGTGACCAGACCTCCCGTCCGATTCCCCGTGACGGAGGTGTGAATGGTGACCAGACCCCCCGTCCGATTCCCCGTGACAGAGGTGTGAATGGTGACCAGACCCCCCGTCCGATTCCCCGTGACAGAGGTGTGAATGGTGACCAGACCTCCCGTCCGATTCCCCGTGACAGAGGTGTGAATGGAGACCAGACCTCCCGTCCGATTCCCCGTGACAGAGGTGTGAACAGTGACCAGACCTCCCGTCCGATTCCCTGTGACAGAGGTGTGAACAGTGACCAGACCTCCCGTGCGATTCCCTGCAACAGAGGTGTGAATGGAGACCAGATGTCCTGTCCTCTGTGGAGTCTGCGTTTGGTTTGAGGAGACCGAGCGGCCTGGGGAAATTGAGCTCTTGGTTTATTTGATATCTTTCCTGCTTCACATCCTGCACACAGCGAGATGCCTGGTCGTGCTCTGTACTGGGAGGTGGCACTGATACGCCTGGTGAAGGGTGTGAGCACAGCACCGATTACATTGGGTACACTAACAGGGTACAGAGACAGTGGGTGGTGTAGGGTATAGAAACTAACAGGGTACAGAGACAGTGGGTGGTGTAGGGTATAGAAACTAACAGGGTACAGAGACAGTGGGTGGTGTAGGGTATAGAAACTAACAGGGTACAGAGACAGTGGGTGGTGTAGGGTATAGAAACTAACAGGGTACAGACAGTGGGTGGTGTAGGGTATAGAAACTAACAGGGTACAGAGACAGTGGGTGGTGTAGGGTATAGAAACTAACAGGGTACAGAGACAGTGGGTGGTGTAGGGGTATAGAAACTAACAGGGTACAGAGACAGTGGGTGGTGTAGGGTATAGAAACTAACAGGGTACAGACAGTGGGTGGTGTAGGGTATAGAAACTAACAGGGTACAGACAGTGGGTGGTGTAGGGTATAGAAACTAACAGGGTACAGACAGTGGGTGGTGTAGGGTATAGAAACTAACAGGGTACAGAGACAGTGGGTGGTGTAGGGGTATAGAAACTAACAGGGTACAGACAGTGGGTGGTGTAGGGTATAGAAACTAACAGGGTACAGACAGTGGGTGGTGTAGGGTATAGAAACTAACAGGGTACAGACAGTGGGTGGTGTAGGGTATAGAAACTAACAGGGTACAGAGACAGTGGGTGGTGTAGGGTATAGAAACTAACAGGGTACAGAGACAGTGAGTGGTGTAGGGTATAGAAACTAACAGGGTACAGACAGTGGGTGGTGTAGGGGTATAGAAACTAACAGGGTACAGAGACAGTGGGTGGTGTAGGGGTATAGAAACTAACAGGGTACAGAGACAGTGGGTGGTGTAGGGTATAGAAACTAACAGGGTACAGAGACAGTGGGTGGTGTAGGGGTATAGAAACTAACAGGGTACAGAGACAGTGGGTGGTGTAGGGGTATAGAAACTAACAGGGTACAGAGACAGTGGGTGGTGTAGGGGTATAGAAACTAACAGGGTACAGAGACAGTGGGTGGTGTAGGGTATAGAAACTAACAGGGTACAGAGACAGTGGGTGGTGTAGGGGTATAGAAACTAACAGGGTACAGAGACAGTGGGTGGTGTAGGGTATAGAAACTAACAGGGTACAGAGACAGTGGGTGGTGTAGGGGTATAGAAACTAACAGGGTACAGAGACAGTGGGTGGTGTAGGGTATAGAAACTAACAGGGTACAGAGACAGTGGGTGGTGTAGGGTATAGAAACTAACAGGATACAGAGACAGTGGGTGGTGTAGGGGTATAGAAACTAACAGGGTACAGACAGTGGGTGGTGTAGGGGTATAGAAACTAACAGGGTACAGAGACAGTGGGTGGTGTAGGGTATAGAAACTAACAGGATACAGAGACAGTGGGTGGTGTAGGGTATAGAAACTAACAGGGTACAGAGACAGTGGGTGGTGTAGGGTATAGAAACTAACAGGGTACAGACAGTGGGTGGTGTAGGGTATAGAAACTAACAGGGTACAGACAGTGGGTGGTGTAGGGGTATAGAAACTAACAGGGTACAGAGACAGTGGGTGGTGTAGGGGTATAGAAACTAACAGGGTACAGAGACAGTGGGTGGTGTAGGGTATAGAAACTAACAGGATACAGAGACAGTGGGTGGTGTAGGGGTATAGAAACTAACAGGGTACAGACAGTGGGTGGTGTAGGGGTATAGAAACTAACAGGGTACAGAGACAGTGGGTGGTGTAGGGTATAGAAACTAACAGGATACAGAGACAGTGGGTGGTGTAGGGTATAGAAACTAACAGGGTACAGAGACAGTGGGTGGTGTAGGGTATAGAAACTAACAGGGTACAGACAGTGGGTGGTGTAGGGTATAGAAACTAACAGGGTACAGACAGTGGGTGGTGTAGGGGTATAGAAACTAACAGGGTACAGAGACAGTGGGTGGTGTAGGGTATAGAAACTAACAGGGTACAGAGACAGTGGGTGGTGTAGGGTATAGAAACTAACAGGGTACAGACAGTGGGTGGTGTAGGGTATAGAAACTAACAGGGTACAGAGACAGTGGGTGGTGTAGGGTATAGAAACTAACAGGGTACAGAGACAGTGAGTGGTGTAGGGTATAGAAACTAACAGGGTACAGAGACAGTGGGTGGTGTCGGGTATAGAAACTAACAGGGTACAGAGACAGTGGGTGGTGTAGGGTATAGAAACTAACAGGGTACAGAGACAGTGGGTGGTGTAGGGTATAGAAACTAACAGGGTACAGACAGTGGGTGGTGTAGGGTATAGAAACTAACAGGGTACAGAGACAGTGGGTGGTGTAGGGGTATAGAAACTAACAGGGTACAGACAGTGGGTGGTGTAGGGGTATAGAAACTAACAGGGTACAGAGACAGTGGGTGGTGTAGGGTATAGAAACTAACAGGGTACAGAGACAGTGGGTGGTGTAGGGTATAGAAACTAACAGGGTACAGACAGTGGGTGGTGTAGGGTATAGAAACTAACAGGGTACAGACAGTGGGTGGTGTAGGGTATAGAAACTAACAGGGTACAGACAGTGGGTGGTGTAGGGTATAGAAACTAACAGGGTACAGACAGTGGGTGGTGTAGGGTATAGAAACTAACAGGGTACAGACAGTGGGTGGTGTAGGGTATAGAAACTAACAGGGTACAGAGACAGTGGGTGGTGTAGGGTATAGAAACTAACAGGGTACAGAGACAGTGGGTGGTGTAGGGTATAGAAACTAACAGAGTACAGAGACAGTGGGTGGTGTAGGGTATAGAAACTAACAGGGTACAGAGACAGTGGGTGGTGTAGGGGTATAGAAACTAACAGGGTACAGACAGTGGGTGGTGTAGGGTATAGAAACTAACAGGGTACAGAGACAGTGGGTGGTGTAGGGGTATAGAAACTAACAGGGTACAGACAGTGGGTGGTGTAGGGTATAGAAACTAACAGGGTACAGAGACAGTGGGTGGTGTAGGGGTATAGAAACTAACGGTACAGAGACAGTGGGTGGTGTAGGGGTATAGAAACTAACAGGGTACAGAGACAGTGGGTGGTGTAGGGGTATAGAAACTAACAGGGTACAGACAGTGGGTGGTGTAGGGTATAGAAACTAACAGGGTACAGAGACAGTGGGTGGTGTAGGGGTATAGAAACTAACGGTACAGAGACAGTGGGTGGTGTAGGGTATAGAAACTAACAGGGTACAGAGACAGTGGGTGGTGTAGGGTATAGAAACTAACAGGGTACAGACAGTGGGTGGTGTAGGGTATAGAAACTAACAGGGTACAGAGACAGTGGGTGGTGTAGGGTATAGAAACTAACGGTACAGAGACAGTGGGTGGTGTAGGGGTATAGAAACTAACAGGGTACAGAGACAGTGGGTGGTGTAGGGGTATAGAAACTAACAGGGTACAGAGACAGTGGGTGGTGTAGGGGTATAGAAACTAACAGGGTACAGACAGTGGGTGGTGTAGGGTATAGAAACTAACAGGGTACAGAGACAGTGGGTGGTGTAGGGTATAGAAACTAACAGGGTACAGACAGTGGGTGGTGTAGGGTATAGAAACTAACGGTACAGAGACAGTGGGTGGTGTAGGGTATAGAAACTAACAGAGTACAGAGACAGTGGGTGGTGTAGGGTATAGAAACTAACAGGGTACAGAGACAGTGGGTGGTGTAGGGGTATAGAAACTAACAGGGTACAGAGACAGTGGGTGGTGTAGGGGTATAGAAACTAACAGGGTACAGACAGTGGGTGGTGTAGGGGTATAGAAACTAACAGGGTACAGACAGTGGGTGGTGTAGGGTATAGAAACTAACAGGGTACAGAGACAGTGGGTGGTGTAGAGTATAGAAACTAACAGGGTACAGACAGTGGGTGGTGTAGGGGTATAGAAACTAACAGGGTACAGGGACAGTGGGTGGTGTAGGGTATAGAAACTAACAGGGTACAGACAGTGGGTGGTGTAGGGGTATAGAAACTAACAGGGTACAGAGACAGTGGGTGGTGTAGGGGTATAGAAACTAACAGGGTACAGAGACAGTGGGTGGTGTAGGGGTATAGAAACTAACAGGGTACAGAGACAGTGGGTGGTGTAGGGTATAGAAACTAACAGGGTACAGAGACAGTGGGTGGTGTAGGGGTATAGAAACTAACAGGGTACAGAGACAGTGGGTGGTGTAGGGTATAGAAACTAACAGGGTACAGACAGTGGGTGGTGTAGAGTATAGAAACTAACAGGGTACAGACAGTGGGTGGTGTAGGGGTATAGAAACTAACAGGGTACAGGGACAGTGGGTGGTGTAGGGGTATAGAAACTAACAGGGTACAGACAGTGGGTGGTGTAGGGGTATAGAAACTAACAGGGTACAGACAGTGGGTGGTGTAGGGTATAGAAACTAACAGGGTACAGAGACAGTGGGTGGTGTAGGGGTATAGAAACTAACAGGGTACAGACAGTGGGTGGTGTAGGGTATAGAAACTAACAGGGTACAGACAGTGGGTGGTGTAGGGTATAGAAACTAACAGGGTACAGAGACAGTGGGTGGTGTAGGGTATAGAAACTAACAGGGTACAGACAGTGGGTGGTGTAGGGGTATAGAAACTAACAGGGTACAGACAGTGGGTGGTGTAGGGTATAGAAACTAACAGGGTACAGAGACAGTGGGTGGTGTAGGGTATAGAAACTAACAGGGTACAGAGACAGTGGGTGGTGTAGGGTATAGAAACTAACAGGGTACAGACAGTGGGTGGTGTAGGGTATAGAAACTAACAGGGTACAGAGACAGTGGGTGGTGTAGGGTATAGAAACTAACAGGGTACAGACAGTGGGTGGTGTAGGGTATAGAAACTAACAGGGTACAGGGACAGTGGGTGGTGTAGGGGTATAGAAACTAACAGGGTACAGAGACAGTGGGTGGTGTAGGGGTATAGAAACTAACAGGGTACAGACAGTGGGTGGTGTAGGGGTATAGAAACTAACAGGGTACAGACAGTGGGTGGTGTAGGGGTATAGAAACTAACAGGGTACAGAGACAGTGGGTGGTGTAGGGGTATAGAAACTAACAGGGTACAGAGACAGTGGGTGGTGTAGGGGTATAGAAACTAACAGGGTACAGACAGTGGGTGGTGTAGGGTATAGAAACTAACAGGGTACAGACAGTGGGTGGTGTAGGGTATAGAAACTAACAGGGTACAGAGACAGTGGGTGGTGTAGGGTATAGAAACTAACAGGGTACAGACAGTGGGTGGTGTAGGGTATAGAAACTAACAGGGTACAGAGACAGTGGGTGGTGTAGGGTATAGAAACTAACAGGGTACAGACAGTGGGTGGTGTAGGGTATAGAAACTAACAGGGTACAGAGAGTGGGTGGTGTAGGGTATAGAACTAACAGGGTACAGAGACAGTGGTGGTGTAGGGGTATAGAAACTAACAGGGTACAGAGACAGTGGGTGGTGTAGGGTATAGAAACTAACAGGGTACAGACAGTGGGTGGTGTAGGGGTATAGAAACTAACAGGGTACAGACAGTGGGTGGTGTAGGGTATAGAAACTAACAGGGTACAGACAGTGGGTGGTGTAGGGTATAGAAACTAACAGGGTACAGACAGTGGGTGGTGTAGGGTATAGAAACTAACAGGGTACAGACAGTGGGTGGTGTAGGGTATAGAAACTAACAGGGTACAGACAGTGGGTGGTGTAGGGTATAGAAACTAACAGGGTACAGACAGTGGGTGGTGTAGGGTATAGAAACTAACAGGGTACAGACAGTGGGTGGTGTAGGGTATAGAAACTAACAGGGTACAGACAGTGGGTGGTGTAGGGTATAGAAACTAACAGGGTACAGGACAGTGGGTGGTGTAGGGTATAGAAACTAACAGGGTACAGAGACAGTGGGTGGTGTAGGGTATAGAAACTAACAGGGTACAGACAGTGGTGGTGTAGGGTATAGAAACTAACAGGGTACAGACAGTGGGTGGTGTAGGGGTATAGAAACTAACAGGGTACAGAGACAGTGGGTGGTGTAGGGTATAGAAACTAACAGGGTACAGACAGTGGGTGGTGTAGGGGTATAGAAACTAACAGGGTACAGACAGTGGGTGGTGTAGGGTATAGAAACTAACAGGGTACAGACAGTGGGTGGTGTAGGGGTATAGAAACTAACAGGGTACAGACAGTGGGTGGTGTAGGGTATAGAAACTAACAGGGTACAGGACAGTGGGTGGTGTAGGGTATAGAAACTAACAGGGTACAGAGACAGTGGGTGGTGTAGGGTATAGAAACTAACAGGGTACAGACAGTGGGTGGTGTAGGGTATAGAAACTAACAGGGTACAGACAGTGGGTGGTGTAGGGTATAGAAACTAACAGGGTACAGAGACAGTGGGTGGTGTAGGGTATAGAAACTAACAGGGTACAGAGACAGTGGGTGGTGTAGGGTATAGAAACTAACAGGGTACAGAGACAGTGGGTGGTGTAGGGTATAGAAACTAACAGGGTACAGACAGTGGGGTGGTGTAGGGTATAGAAACTAACAGGGTACAGACAGTGGGTGGTGTAGGGTATAGAAACTAACAGGGTACAGAGACAGTGGGTGGTGTAGGGTATAGAAACTAACAGGGTACAGACAGTGGGTGGTGTAGGGTATAGAAACTAACAGGGTACAGACAGTGGGTGGTGTAGGGTATAGAAACTAACAGGGTACAGGACAGTGGGTGGTGTAGGGTATAGAAACTAACAGGGTACAGACAGTGGGTGGTGTAGGGTATAGAAACTAACAGGGTACAGAGACAGTGGGTGGTGTAGGGTATAGAAACTAACAGGGTACAGACAGTGGGTGGTGTAGGGGTATAGAAACTAACAGGGTACAGAGACAGTGGGTGGTGTAGGGTATAGAAACTAACAGGGTACAGACAGTGGGTGGTGTAGGGTATAGAAACTAACAGGGTACAGACAGTGGGTGGTGTAGGGTATAGAAACTAACAGGGTACAGAGACAGTGGGTGGTGTAGGGTATAGAAACTAACAGGGTACAGAGACAGTGGGTGGTGTAGGGTATAGAAACTAACAGGGTACAGAGACAGTGGGTGGTGTAGGGTATAGAAACTAACAGGGTACAGAGACAGTGGGTGGTGTAGGGTATAGAAACTAACAGGGTACAGACAGTGGGTGGTGTAGGGTATAGAAACTAACAGGGTACAGAGACAGTGGGTGGTGTAGGGTATAGAAACTAACAGGGTACAGAGACAGTGGGTGGTGTAGGGTATAGAAACTAACAGGGTACAGAGACAGTGGGTGGTGTAGGGTATAGAAACTAACAGGGTACAGAGACAGTGGGTGGTGTAGGGTATAGAAACTAACAGGGTACAGACAGTGGGTGGTGTAGGGTATAGAAACTAACAGGGTACAGAGACAGTGGGTGGTGTAGGGTATAGAAACTAACAGGGTACAGAGACAGTGGGTGGTGTAGGGTATAGAAACTAACAGGGTACAGACAGTGGGTGGTGTAGGGTATAGAAACTAACAGGGTACAGACAGTGGGTGGTGTAGGGTATAGAAACTAACAGGGTACAGAGCAGTGGGTGGTGTAGGGTATAGAAACTAACAGGGTACAGACAGTGGGTGGTGTAGGGTATAGAAACTAACAGGGTACAGAGACAGTGGGTGGTGTAGGGTATAGAAACTAACAGGGTACAGACAGTGGGTGGTGTAGGGTATAGAAACTAACAGGGTACAGACAGTGGGTGGTGTAGGGTATAGAAACTAACAGGGTACAGAGACAGTGGGTGGTGTAGGGTATAGAAACTAACAGGGTACAGACAGTGGGTGGTGTAGGGGTATAGAAACTAACAGGGTACAGAGACAGTGGGTGGTGTAGGGTATAGAAACTAACAGGGTACAGACAGTGGGTGGTGTAGGGGTATAGAAACTAACAGGGTACAGAGACAGTGGGTGGTGTAGGGTATAGAAACTAACAGGGTACAGAGACAGTGGGTGGTGTAGGGTATAGAAACTAACAGGGTACAGAGACAGTGGGTGGTGTAGGGGTATAGAAACTAACAGGGTACAGACAGTGGGTGGTGTAGGGTATAGAAACTAACAGGGTACAGACAGTGGGTGGTGTAGGGTATAGAAACTAACAGGGTACAGACAGTGGGTGGTGTAGGGTATAGAAACTAACAGGGTACAGAGACAGTGGGTGGTGTAGGGGTATAGAAACTAACAGGGTACAGAGACAGTGGGTGGTGTAGGGTATAGAAACTAACAGGGTACAGACAGTGGGTGGTGTAGGGGTATAGAAACTAACAGGGTACAGACAGTGGGTGGTGTAGGGTATAGAAACTAACAGGGTACAGAGACAGTGGGTGGTGTAGGGTATAGAAACTAACAGGGTACAGAGACAGTGGGTGGTGTAGGGTATAGAAACTAACAGGGTACAGACAGTGGGTGGTGTAGGGTATAGAAACTAACAGGGTACAGAGACAGTGGGTGGTGTAGGGTATAGAAACTAACAGGGTACAGACAGTGGGTGGTGTAGGGTATAGAAACTAACAGGGTACAGAGACAGTGGGTGGTGTAGGGGTATAGAAACTAACAGGGTACAGAGACAGTGGGTGGTGTAGGGTATAGAAACTAACAGGGTACAGAGACAGTGGGTGGTGTAGGGTATAGAAACTAACAGGGTACAGACAGTGGGTGGTGTAGGGTATAGAAACTAACAGGGTACAGAGACAGTGGGTGGTGTAGGGGTATAGAAACTAACAGGGTACAGACAGTGGGTGGTGTAGGGGTATAGAAACTAACAGGGTACAGAGACAGTGGGTGGTGTAGGGTATAGAAACTAACAGGGTACAGAGACAGTGGGTGGTGTAGGGTATAGAAACTAACAGGGTACAGAGACAGTGGGTGGTGTAGGGTATAGAAACTAACAGGGTACAGAGACAGTGGGTGGTGTAGGGTATAGAAACTAACAGGGTACAGGACAGTGGGTGGTGTAGGGTATAGAAACTAACAGGGTACAGACAGTGGGTGGTGTAGGGTATAGAAACTAACAGGGTACAGAGACAGTGGGTGGTGTAGGGTATAGAAACTAACAGGGTACAGACAGTGGGTGGTGTAGGGTATAGAAACTAACAGGGTACAGAGACAGTGGGTGGTGTAGGGGTATAGAAACTAACAGGGTACAGAGACAGTGGGTGGTGTAGGGTATAGAAACTAACAGGGTACAGAGACAGTGGGTGGTGTAGGGGTATAGAAACTAACAGGGTACAGACAGTGGGTGGTGTAGGGGTATAGAAACTAACAGGGTACAGAGACAGTGGGTGGTGTAGGGGTATAGAAACTAACAGGGTACAGACAGTGGGTGGTGTAGGGTATAGAAACTAACAGGGTACAGAGACAGTGGGTGGTGTAGGGGTATAGAAACTAACAGGGTACAGAGACAGTGGGTGGTGTAGGGTATAGAAACTAACAGGGTACAGAGACAGTGGGTGGTGTAGGGGTATAGAAACTAACAGGGTACAGAGACAGTGGGTGGTGTAGGGTATAGAAACTAACAGGGTACAGACAGTGGGTGGTGTAGGGTATAGAAACTAACAGGGTACAGAGACAGTGGGTGGTGTAGGGTATAGAAACTAACAGGGTACAGAGACAGTGGGTGGTGTAGGGGTATAGAAACTAACAGGGTACAGACAGTGGGTGGTGTAGGGTATAGAAACTAACAGGGTACAGACAGTGGGTGGTGTAGGGTATAGAAACTAACAGGGTACAGACAGTGGGTGGTGTAGGGTATAGAAACTAACAGGGTACAGAGACAGTGGGTGGTGTAGGGGTATAGAAACTAACAGGGTACAGAGACAGTGGGTGGTGTAGGGTATAGAAACTAACAGGGTACAGAGACAGTGGGTGGTGTAGGGGTATAGAAACTAACAGGGTACAGAGACAGTGGGTGGTGTAGGGGTATAGAAACTAACAGGGTACAGACAGTGGGTGGTGTAGGGTATAGAAACTAACAGGGTACAGACAGTGGGTGGTGTAGGGTATAGAAACTAACAGGGTACAGAGACAGTGGTGGTGTAGGGGTATAGAAACTAACAGGGTACAGACAGTGGGTGGTGTAGGGTATAGAAACTAACAGGGTACAGAGACAGTGGGTGGTGTAGGGGTATAGAAACTAACAGGGTACAGACAGTGGGTGGTGTAGGGGTATAGAAACTAACAGGGTACAGACAGTGGGTGGTGTAGGGGTATAGAAACTAACAGGGTACAGAGACAGTGGGTGGTGTAGGGTATAGAAACTAACAGGGTACAGACAGTGGGTGGTGTAGGGGTATAGAAACTAACAGGGTACAGAGACAGTGGGTGGTGTAGGGTATAGAAACTAACAGGGTACAGACAGTGGGTGGTGTAGGGGTATAGAAACTAACAGGGTACAGACAGTGGGTGGTGTAGGGTATAGAAACTAACAGGGTACAGACAGTGGGTGGTGTAGGGTATAGAAACTAACAGGGTACAGACAGTGGGTGGTGTAGGGTATAGAAACTAACAGGGTACAGACAGTGGGTGGTGTAGGGGTATAGAAACTAACAGGGTACAGACAGTGGGTGGTGTAGGGGTATAGAAACTAACAGGGTACAGACAGTGGGTGGTGTAGGGTATAGAAACTAACAGGGTACAGACAGTGGGTGGTGTAGGGTATAGAAACTAACAGGGTACAGACAGTGGGTGGTGTAGGGGTATAGAAACTAACAGGGTACAGGACAGTGGGTGGTGTAGGGTATAGAAACTAACAGGGTACAGACAGTGGGTGGTGTAGGGTATAGAAACTAACAGGGTACAGACAGTGGGTGGTGTAGGGTATAGAAACTAACAGGGTACAGACAGTGGGTGGTGTAGGGTATAGAAACTAACAGGGTACAGAGACAGTGGGTGGTGTAGGGGTATAGAAACTAACAGGGTACAGACAGTGGGTGGTGTAGGGTATAGAAACTAACAGGGTACAGACAGTGGGTGGTGTAGGGTATAGAAACTAACAGGGTACAGACAGTGGGTGGTGTAGGGTATAGAAACTAACAGGGTACAGACAGTGGGTGGTGTAGGGTATAGAAACTAACAGGGTACAGAGACAGTGGGTGGTGTAGGGGTATAGAAACTAACAGGGTACAGACAGTGGGTGGTGTAGGGTATAGAAACTAACAGGGTACAGACAGTGGGTGGTGTAGGGGTATAGAAACTAACAGGGTACAGACAGTGGGTGGTGTAGGGTATAGAAACTAACAGGGTACAGACAGTGGGTGGTGTAGGGTATAGAAACTAACAGGGTACAGACAGTGGGTGGTGTAGGGGTATAGAAACTAACAGGGTACAGA